>NC_047653.1:19489291-19547590 GCF_902201215.1 Prunus dulcis | reverse complement strand
ACCGTAAATATTTCAAAATTCAGTTTTAAAACCCACATTTTTTTCCTTCCTTGTAATGACCCAAACCTAAAATTCATATTTAATTAGTAATTTATTATGAGGAAAGACAATTTTGCCCTTGGAATAATTTATTAACGAAAAGATGAGTTTTTGATCGAGAAGGAATTTGACAATTCCACATACACCGTTGCGTAGAGCACGACGAAACGAGTTCGTAGACATGAAGTGTACTCGAATCGAAGCTTTAATGAAGAAAATACGGTTAAAATATCACAATGGGCAAAATAGTAATTTGGAAAAAATCAGATTAAAAACCTCACTTCTCTCTCTCTCTCTCTCTCTCTCTCTCTCTCCAACATCCCCTCCTCCCCCGATTAGCTTTTGTGACGCCGTCGCCACCACGGACCACCACCGATTACGAGACCGGTCATGTTCAAACCGCCATCTCCTCCTCTTCTCGTTCCACCCGGTCTCCGTCGTCGTCAACCACTCCAGCCACCGAAAACCGCAGAAATCCGAGCGGGTGTGACCGGAATTTCACGGCCGTCGTTCTCCCTCATTTCTCAACCAAATCGGACGAGCCAGGTATGAATTTTGAACCCCTCGAGCTGTTCTAGCTGCTTGTTGGGTTGGATTTAATCAGTTCTCAGCGTAGATAATTGATTTTCAAATTAGAAATTCGACGGTTTTTGGCCTCCGTGTTCGGCCACTTCCGGTCAGTTTTTGGGGTAAGTCCAAGAACAAAAGTGGTTCCAAATATGGTGTTATAACCAGGGTAGGAGTTTGGAGCCGCGGTTTTAAGATTTTCCGACGATGTGTAATCGCTTTGGACACCTAGCGCTGCCGGCACTTGCGGTGGCGTGTGGGAGAGAGTAGTGAAGTGGCACTATGTCTTAATTCGATCCTTAGGTTGTCATGAGCGTGTAGGAATTCGCAGATCTCAATTTGGATACCGTTTAAGCCTCGAACGGATTTTCCATATTGTGCGATTTCCGGGTTCAATATGGTTGAGCCGTTGGATCGTAATCATTTTTAGATATGTTACTCTAGATAATTTCATAATAGTGTAGGATTCGACGGATGGTGAATCGGAGTCCCGGAGACTCCGAAATCGCGAACCCTAGGGCTAGGGTTTAGAAATTATGCGATTGCACAATCGTGATCAATCCGACCGTCTGATCGAGACCAAACCCTCAGGACATGTGTCCTAGATATATTGGACCTTCTAGCGGTTTCTGGATCATATTGTGAGGTCATGGACCCGTGGGTTGAGTTTTTAAGACTTTAACGCTTTTTGAGTCCCAAGATACTACTAAACTGGAAGGAAAGCTTTTATGGGCATATGAATAACTTTAATTTGACGCACGTACTTTTAGGAGCCGGGGTCAGGGTTTTTATATTAATACTATATTGTATTAATAGAATATTATGGTTATTGAATCAGGCACCCAGGCACCAGTTGACCCGCAAGAGGGACCTTCAAGAGGTCCAGCGAGCTTGGACTACCTGTGAGTGGACTCTTTGTTTTAATAAATGAATTTAAGCAGTTCGGTTTCAGTTATAAGCTGTTTTATGCTTTTAAATATTTTATTTTGCATGCTGCCGAATGGAATACCCTTTAACGGATATAAGAAAAGAAATTCTAGTTAATGGTCAGATAAATGGCAGCAGAATTTTAAAGGTTACAGAAAGTTAATTATTCAACAGCTTTGCTTCAGAAACTTTATATTTTCTTAAACCCCTTGTACCCAGATATTAAATGTTGGCTTCGGAATATATTGGTTGCCTTCAGTTTAGTCAGCATGCTTGACAGTTGCCCCACAAGTTCCTTGGTACTCGAACTCGTGTGGAGCGAGTAATGCGAATAAAGGTGGACTACGGTCCCTTGAATCCTGCGAGTTGCAGCTCGGACTGACCTCGTGTCACTGAGACCTGTGAGTACGTGTCACCCATGGTGATGCAAGGAATTAACGGATATAAGGAATTGACGGAAATAAGGGTACACCTAGGTGATAGTTTTAAACTGTTTTTAAAAGTAGTGTTGACCATGAATATGATTGGTTTATATACATGTATAATTATATATGTGCATTGATTCAGAAATAAAGAGAATAAGTTAGTTTGTATAAATGTTTTTACAGTGGGGTTAGTATGTTCATATGCTATTTTCTAAACTTTTTTTTTAGGTCCACTCACCTTTTTTCATGTTTTGCGCCCCCAGGCAGTAGACGTGCACATGAATCCACCACCGGGCCGTTTTCCATCTTAAGCGCCTTTCCGTTGATGTAGGATTTTTGTTTTGTAAAAGGATTAACTCCTTTGTAAATTCTTATTAGTTGCTCTGATGTTTTGCCCTAGACTGAGAATTGAACTATTGAAATGTATATATACGTATGCTGGCAGTTGGTTGTACATATATATACTTGTTTGGCAAGTGAAAATGTTTTGGTGTTGAGCCAGTTACAAAGGAAACTCTGCCGATTTTTCGGTAGAAGTCAACCTTGTTATTTTATCGTGCTTTGCACAGAAGGGCAAATAGGTCATTTGTGCATGACATCCGCCAGGTGTCTGACACGCACAGGGTCCGGCTCGGATTCCAAAGCAGAATTTGGATAGGGTCCTGTCACTTCCCCTCAGAAGCTTCACGACCAGCCAACTTCTCTCCTCCACCACCACCACCACACACCTTCGTTCTTGGCAGCACAGGTCCCGTTAGAACCGCCTCACTTCCCTCTTCAATTCCCGACTAGGCCCAGCCCTGATCCGCCGGCGTGGTCTCCGGAATCAGCCACGGAACAGGCTGTGTTGGGTAGTTTTTTAATAAACCTCCGGTCACCAAATCTTTCAAATCTAGTATGATTTTCTATCCTTTCAATGTGTTCTAGGTGCTGGTTATGTTAATTTTGAGAAATTTCTGAGTTTAAATGGTTGATTAAGCGATTGAAGTTTTGGCCAGTTTCAGCCTTCAATTCTGGCCACTTCCGGCCACTTTTTGGGGTACGTCCAAGAACAAAAGTGATTCCAAAATAGGGTGTTTTACCTAGGATAGAAAGCTGAGTTTCCAGTTTGGAAGATTTCTGGCTGCCGGAATTTGATCAAGCCACCCACGCGCTGCCGACGCGTGTGGGCGCGTGTGGCGGCGCATGGGTAGCATAGTGAGTCACTTTCAGAACATAAATTGATCTCTTAGACCTCAGGAGTGCGTAGGAATTCACGGATATTAATTTGGACAACGTTTGGACCCCGAACGAATCTCGCATATTGTGAATTTTATGTTGATCTAGACAATTCCAGGATCGTATAGGACTAGACGGATCGAAAAACGGAGACCCGGATACTCCGAAAATGCGAACTCTAGGGTTAGGTTGATAGTAACCGTCCGATCGCGCGATCGTGATCAATCCGACTGTCCAGTCGAGACCAAACTCTCGGCACATGTGTCCTCGGCATGTTATGACCTCTAGGAACTCTTGGATCGGAATTTTGAAGTCGTGGACCCCAGGGGGTCCCCAGTTGACTTTTTGGAACTTATCTCTTTTGGAGTCCCGAGGCACTCCTAGACCGTTCTTATCATTGGAAAGGTTTACATAAGATTGAGAATGACTTCAAATATAATGCACGCACTTCTAGGAGCCTAGGGCCAGGACTTTGGATTAAATAATGAGGATGAGCTCCATGTGATATGTTTGAGCATTTAGAAAGCTCATGTGCGTGCGAGTGTTCACTTGGTTTAGTTGTAGTTCTAATTTCATAATTTTATGTGATTTCGAGATGATTATTTAATTATTTGTTTATTTATCACCTGTTTATATATGTTCATATGGTTAATTGTGTGGTAGGAGTATAAATATAATATTGGAATAGTATGCTAAGCAGAGATTCAGATATATGTAGTGTATTTAGTGTGTATATATATATATATATATATGTATGTATGTATATATTTTAAGTTTAGTTGAGAACCAATCTATTTAAAGTTTATATAAATGATGAGTTATGGTTTTCAAACCCACCGCAAGGGTACCCCCCAGTTGCATTGAGACAGTTTGTTATTTTGATGATGCCCCACGAATTTCGGGGATGCCTGAATCGTGTGGTGCGAGGATTGCGGCTCAGATTGAAGTGTCATCTCTGAGACCTGCGATGATTGCGGCTCAGATTAAAGTGTTATCTCTGAGACCTGCGAGAAATGCGGCTCGGTTAACTTTATGGTTCCGAGATCTGCGAGGATGGAATTGACAGACTAACATTGGAATTGAGAGATTATTATTGGAATTGAGGAATATATGGAATTGATGGCATATATGGAATTGACGGTATTAAAGGAATTGACGGATCAGAAATGGGGGCACGCCTAGGTGGAGAGAATTTAAGTTTTGAGATGCTTTTAAACTAAATTGAGGATTTTATACAGTTACCATTATTTTCTTAAGCGTCACATTTGTTTTACAAGCAATAGATGGATATATATATATATATATATATATATTTTTTTTTTTATTTATTTATGAACTTTACTTGAGTTCGATACAAGGGTGCTCTTAGCTTATAAATCTTTAACTTATTTTATTTTAGTGTGTTTATTTATCTTTATCTTTTATTATTTTATATAGTATTAATTATCCTAAGTTTTTCTGGCATATTTTGCCCAACGAGTCTTAGAGTTATCCGGACCGTAGGAGCGAGGATTGCGGACCAGGTTGACCAGATGTCTCCTGAGTCCAGCAAGGATTACAGGTCAGGACGTGTCACCATTGGTGTCACTAGGAATTGATGGTTATGGCTTTCCAAGCATGCTTACTTGATATAAATGTTTTTATTTCTTTGTTTGATTATATATTGTCATGTGAGAAATGTCAGGAAGCTTGGAACAGGAAGTTGAGATGAAAAACAAGAACTACGTATGGCTTGATCCCTCAGTAAGGGTACGTTGGCAACCTATGGTTACAAGGTGCAGCCACAAGAGCAAGTAATTAAAGGTAGTCCAACTAAGTTCTCATGAAATCTAGCATTGTTTTGGTGATGGTTTAAGAAGTTGAATTTAATGTGGTTAGTAGAATGATTTATTAGTTTCATTGAGGCCTGAGGCCAAAATATTGTGATGCTTCATTTCCTGGATATAAGTGATATATGTTGAATGCTTGAGAAATTTTAAATTTTTGTTGGCAGTCACAAATTTTGAGAAATGAGTAAATTACAAGGAAAACTCTATCGAATTTTCTGCAGAAGATAATCTTATTTTGAAAGTGGATTTTTAGTTAGAAGGGCAGCTTGGTATTTGTGCTCGGCTTTAGCCAGGTGCCGGACACTCACAGGGTTCGGCTCGGATTCCAAAGTGGAATTTGGGTTGGGTCCTGTCAGATTTAATCAAATTTAATTCTTTTGTGAAATTTCAATTTTGTCCTTGGGAGTAAGGGTACTTTGGTCACTTTAAGGAAAAAAAAATTTATTGTATGGCATTACGTAATGGTGTAAATTTGTGTTAGCTTATGTGAGGCCCCAATTTCAGATTTACACAGGGCCTTCAAAATCTCCAGACCAACCCTGGAAGTAATTGCAATTAACATTGCATTCTTCAAATTCAAAGCTCCAACGGCAGGGTTGGCTTTGTTTTTGATTTATTTTTTTAATTTTTGCATTTTTTTGGTTCATATAGTATATTTAAAAATATATATACAATATGACAGGACCCGATCCAAATTCCACTTTGGAATTCGAACCAAGCCCTGTACGTGTCCGACATCTGGCAACTGTCGGGCACAATTGACCATTTTATCCTTCCTGCTACAGTTACTATTAAAATTTTCTTTGGACTCCTGCCGAAAATTCGGCAGAGTCTCCCCTGTAATTTGATCAAATCCAAAGTTTTCAACCTGTTAAACAAACCAATAATTCTTCACCAACTGCCAGAATAGTCAATCAACCAATCACCAGTTCAAGTTTTCTACTAAACTAGGTATCAGAGCATATCCTAAAGTTTTCAAGGTTTTCAAGGATTTTCTACCAAACTCTACCTTACTTAACGGCGCGGAAGCTGTGACTGGCCCGGTGGTGGATCCCGCATAGGTCTATGGCCTGGGGGCGAAAAACAAGGTTAAAAATGTGAGTGGACAAAGATAATGTTCTTGAAAACAATTTTATAAACATAATAACCCTTATTTAAACATAAGTAAGGATTTAACTCGAGGGTTTGTTTATGATTTAGTGCAAGGTATTCAAATAAGCATGTAAAATCTACTGAAGAATATACTCGTATAACTGAACAAATATATAGAATATAATGCACGAATATCAAAGAAACCGATATAAAATAACTGAAAGTTGTACTTGAATAAAACAAATTCAAAATCCTTTGAAAATACCACCTATTTGTACCCCTGGCATATCCGTCAATTCCCCTGGCAGGTCTCGGGCGCCACAGAGTCTACCCGAGCCGCAAACTGGCGAAATCAGGGGACTATGATCAGCCTGTCCCGCCGGCAGATTCCTCGATGACACCAAGTCAGCTCGAGTCGCTCTGGCAGGATGCAGGGGACCGTAGTCAGCCTGATCCGCAATCCTGGCAGGTCTCGGGGACACAGAGTCAGCCGAGCCGCAATCCTGGCAGGTCTCGGGACACCAAGTCTGCCGAGCCGCAAATCCTGGCACTCACGGTCCGAGCGTCCCCGAAACTCGTGAGGCAAAGTCAAGTGCACTGACATAAACTGAAATCGGACTGGATGTCCGTAGACATCGGTCCAACTGTGGGTAATCACCAAGAATGAATGGGTACACGGTGGCCTAATTAGAAAATCTGATAACTTTCTGAAATCTGATAAGTCTGAACTAACTACTACCTTTGTATTAAAACCTTCAAGTCTGCTGCTCAACCAATATTATAAAATAAAGATGTTTCACAATGCTAATCACGCTTTGAAAATATGCAATATCACTTATTCAAGATCAAATACTGAAATTATTCAAATAAACTCATTTATGAAAACTTATTTATATAAATCAATATAAATCACTTATGAAATCTTATTTATAGAAATTATCTATACAACTTATTTAAATAAAGCCTTTATGAAAGTAAGTCCACTCACAGATGGTCTGAGCTAATTGGACCTCGTGTAGGTCTCTTCTGTGGTCCTGTCGGGCTCCTTGTGCCTGATTACCCATAAATATTAAATTAATAAACTGCTGAATAAAAGAATTAAATTAAACACCCTGCCCCCGGCTCCTAGAAATACGTGCATTCAAATCCAAGTTACTCCTGAGCCCACATTAACTTTTTAGACTCTTAGATCAGTTTTGGAAGACCCGACGCTTAATTAGGCGATAAGCTGTCCGATCGGCCGACTCGGGACCCCGCGGGTCCACGGCCTCCGATGGCCAATCTGGGCTTCTCTAAAGGTTCCTCATAGAGAAGGAACCATGTTCCGCGAATTTGGTCCGAAACGGACGGTCGGATTAGCCAAAATCGCGTTATTGCTTAAAATCCAAACCCTAGTCCCAGGGTTCGCGATTCCGGAGTATCCGGGACTCCGATTCGCAATCCGTCGAATCCTACACAATCCTGACATTATGTAGACCGACATATCCGAAATTCAGCGCGATCCGATTATTTAACGACACTGCACCCACGGATCGCGCAATATGGAAAATCCGTTCGGGGCTCAAACGGACTCCGAATCGAGATCCGCGAAATCTCACATGCTCGTAACGACACGAGGGTCACAAAACTGTACAGAATTATATCACCACCCTTGTCCATGCGCTCCAGCACGCGCGGGCAGCTTTGGGTGTCCAAAGCGATACCGGGTGGCCGAAAAATCTTGAAACCAAGACTCCACACTCCTACCCTAGGTAAAACACCCCATTTGGAATCACTTTTGTTCTTGGACATACCCCAAAAAGTGACCGGAAATAGTAGTTTTTGGCAGCCGAAGTTTCGGCCAGATTTCAAGTCGAAAATCGAACGAGAAAAATCGATCGAAACCCATATACCCATCAGCTAGAACACGAAAAATAGCTGAGAAATCATACCTTACTCGATCAATTTGGTGGAGAAACGAAGGAGAATTTTGAGCTGGAAGTTCGGGTGGCTTCGAAGGAACCTCCGTCGGAAAACATGGTTTGCCGGCCAGCTCAGGGCGGCCCCGGGGTTGAGGTCAGTCAAGTCTTGACGGCGACACGGAGGCGGACCCGATGGTGCCCACGGCGGAGATCGGCTCGGCCTGTGGTGGCCGGGCCGTCGCCTGGAAGTCGAACGGGCGCACTGCCAAGTAGCTCGGGAGAGAGAGAGGGAAGAGAGAGAAAGTGACGGGGGAGAAGAGAGAGAGATAAAAAGTCTGACTTTTTGGCCAAATTATCGTTTTGCCCTTCGCGATTTTTAGTCCATATCTTCTTCGTTATGGCTCCGATTCGGGTCTACTCCATGTCTACGGACTCGTTTCGCCGCGCTCTACGCAATGGCGTAAGCGGAATTCCCAAATTCTTTCTCGATTAAAAAGTTAAAATTTCTCCCATTAAAATATGCGAGGGCAAACTTGTCTTTTTGCAAAAAGATATTTTCCTTACTTTTGAAATATTTTCTTTCTTTTTAGATATTTTGTTTTGGGTTCTTACACAATACATGTTTTTAAAAAATGTATATTTAAAAACGTATATTTAAAAAATAATTCCATTTTCCATCGATGTTTGAAAGACTTGGTAAAATAAATGTTTTTTTAAAATCAAATGTATAATACACGTATTATACACATATGTATGTTTTCTTCATGTTTAATACACGTGTTTTTCACAAAATTTTCAATAAATACAGACAAAATTTACATAGTATAAATGTATTTTTCACATATTATTGAATTAAAATATTTTATAGTGGCTGAACTTTTCATTTGTTTTTGCAAAATTTTGCCTAATAAAACATGTATGTATTTTGTTCGTATTTTCTCTTCCCGTATTTTACTAACTATAAATATCTCTTACCTGGAAAGGGAAATTATTAACATACCTGAAATATTTATAGAATATTACATAGATCTTATTTATAATATGGGCGGGTTTGGGAGGGCCTAACAAACTGAGCTTGATTGTATCATAACAGGCAGTGGCGGACCTGTGCAGGCGCAAGGAGGTGCACCTGCACCTCCAGTCTCCGGAAAACTCCATAAAAGCTGCAAAAGTTACACCTCTACTCATGCACGGAAGCTGTTCGATGAAATGCCAGAACGGAATTTGGTTTCTTGGAAGGCTATGATAGTGGGTTATGCAAAGAATGGTCTTTGCCAGAGGAGGCTATGAAGCTCATGTATCGGATGCGAACAGAGGGTTTTGAGATGGATAATTACATCCTTGCCACTATTCTTACTGCAGGTGGAGACCTCCTTTTTTTTTTTTTTTTTTTTTTCCCTAAAAGGCCAAAGGTAAAAAAATAAAAAAGAAGGGGAAACTGTTGGGCCATTCGTGGGCTTCTAAAGGGTTGTTATAATTCGTACCTAATTGGGTTTTAATTGGAACTTCTCTTTATTCAATTGGGTTTTTTGGGAATTCCTTATTTAAGTGGGATTGAGAATTCTCTTCATAAAAAACCAATTTAACATCGTCCAAAGAGTGTGTGCATCACAAGAGTCCTGCGTTTTTTTTTTTCCTTCTTCAGTCCTTTTTTTTGAGCTTTGAGCTTTAAGAATTACGCCTCCCCTGAAAAATTCCTAGGTCCGCCGCTGATAACAGGCTCAGATGTATCATGCCTAGGTTTTAAAGTTTTATCCTAGGCCTTACTCATCAAGCAATTGGGTCGGGCAGGACCGAGTTTTGATCTCATTGACTCAGGCCAACCCATTTTGGTGCATGGGTCGCGGGCTATATTATGAACTCTAGTTTACTCATGTTTGCCATATTATTATTAGAATGACTCCATTTACAATATGTGCTTTTTGTAATCTTTATTCCTGTTAATTTAATAAAATTCTTCCCTCTTTTTATCAAGATATTTAAAAGCTCAGCGACATAAACTCCCATGTCATCAGTTCGCAGAATTTGACTAGACGACACTTCCAAGAATGAGTACCGTTAGACATAATATCAACGACTATGAAACACCGTTGTAGTTGGGGTATGAAAACACGGGCTCAACCATGACGGTTTTGAATAAACAAAGGCGACGATAATTCTCCATTTTGTAAATATATCAATAAATGACGAAATCCATGCTCAATCAGCTTACAATTTGAAGGTGAAGAACATGAAAGTTGACTCTTTTTTCTCTTTTTTTTTAAAGATTAAGCAATAAGATTTTATTAACATGAGGAAGTAACAAGTACCCAAACAAAAAAAGATTAGGCTACAAATAAGATGTTATCATAGCCAATACAAATTATAGCACGACGTGCCACAGCTCCCGGAAGCCAAGGAAATTAAGACAGATTCCAAGCAACCAAGAACAATTTATTATGGCTTATTATGAACATCAGCAATCGTAATTCTATAAATTAAGCTTTGACACCGGCAAAGGCCTTGATCGGACACGCGGCCTTCTTCAGCTCTGGAGTTGTAGCATATTTTCGAATAAAGGCACGGCTATCAAATGCGTTATAGAGCAGTGGGTGGCTTTCGTCTACTAGTTCTTCCGGCACTTGGAAAATCCCATTGTTGAATGTGAACATCCCAATTGAGTATCTTGTCTTGTCTCCAGAATGCTTTACTCTGTGGTGGCAAGCTTTCACTCTGTCATTGCTCCACACCTAATCAATCAAACACCAAGTTGAATTTTCACATCAAATTAATGCAAATTTGGTTTTATACAACAAAAAGCAATATGTTTAACTAAGCAGGCATGTGTAGAGCAATTTCTTTACTTATTTATCGATGCCCTTCAATTTAAAAAATAAATAAGATCATTTGGTCAATATCATTTTTCATTGACTTAGACCCCGTAAACATATATATAAGAGATTTATCTGTTTAACTAAGAATGCACAGGTATATAGAGAGTCTTGTTTGTTTATTTATTTATATCTGTGTTCTATTATAAATATTGTTCTATGAATGTCGTATGCTTTAATTGAACAGGTACACAGAGCAAATTATATATGTATTTTTTTTTATGCTCTTAAGTTTAATTAAGAAAAAAAAAAAACCACAATTTGCACATAAATGTCAACATTCATTAACAAATAAATAGGGTATTCTTAAGTAAAAAATTAATAGGGACCCACCTGCAGTCCATCACCCGCCATGAATACGATCTGTGCTTGTGAGGGTGCACACTCAACATTAATCCAATCACCTTCCTTTGTTTTGATCTCCAAGCCAGCGATATCATGCTGAACAACAATGGTGGTGAAGTTTATGTCTGTGTGGCTCGGAAACCTTACGGTGGCATCCTTGTCCTCTGGTACTGTATATCTGATGAATCTAAGAAGGTGACCGTTGGAACTACCAACCGACTCGTACTGCTTTCCAATCCCATAGCCTTCGAATAGCAGTTGCTCAACTGTGCGTTCCAGATTTGCCAATAACTGCCCAAATGAATCTGTGGTTTCACTGCATGTGACAAAACAAGAAAAAATAAGATTGAAGTACGAACAATAAATAACAATTAATCGAGTAATGCTCTCTTATGTCGCCAAAAGAATGTTTATAATGTCTTACTGTGAAATTGAATTAAATTATCGATACTATAAATAATAGGAATAAGTTATCGATGGTGAACATCGTGTGTTAAGGTATCGATAAATATAATTGAAATTACCAGAAGTTGCTCTTTCCCTCAGGCCACATGAGATTTTTGAACTTTTGGGTTTCTTGTGGGGATGTGACATTGTCGATGCACAAGCTTTCATAGAGTGGAAGGAGGGGGTTTGGACCCATATGCCCACGATAGGGTTCATCACCAACGTTCTTCTCTTTGTTTTCTTTGGGAACCTCAAACAAATCTTTGGCTTGGCCAAACATGTTGTTTAAAAGTTCAGCAGAAATTTGATCATATTGTGCCACGAAAGAGCCGTATTCTTCGAGTGCAAACCGGACTTGTTTGGCGGTGGACGACCAAGAAGCTGAGCCAGGCTTCAAGTCTTCAATGGAGAAGTTGATGGTAGGAAGCTCATGCACTGTTGTTAGGGAACCCATTTCACTAGAACTGGGATGTTATGGAACTTGGTAAGCTGTTGGTAGCACAAGCTTTGAGAGAAAACTGATGGATGTGAAAAATGATAGGTTTGATGCTCCTTTTTATAGTAGTTCTTCATGCTATCACTTGTTTTTTCCAAAAGGAATTTGGACCAAAACCAATATCGTGTGATTTTCTTCTAAAAAATACGTATCGCGGCGAAATAATATTAGTTTTATTATGCGTTCGTTGGTTAGGCGTAGACATTTCAAATCATACGTCCAAGTCTTGTGTAGTTTTCCATTGTTTGTTTCTGGCTCACTGATTTCGTTTTAAGTAGTTTGTCAATATATTATTTTTTTGCTCATCATTTTTGACTCATCGTCTTTCTTGACCTTCAACTTGATCAACATTGAAAGGATCATTTATCTGGTTAATGAAAGGATCAAACTTTGTCTGCTGTAAACTTTTTTCAAATATTATTCTAGTGGTGGTGCATTCTTGACTTGTATCTATTGGTTGATCCACCTGCACATAGGTAATCTTGTGAATCTAATTTTTTTTTGTCCTTTATCCTCTGGTACAATTAAATAATTCGTGTCCTTGATTTTTATAACACATGTAAAATGTATCATGGTTGTACTACTGTTATACTCTATAATCACCGGGTCTTTTTTCACGCCCAATTCTACATCTCAGACTTGACTACATTTTTTTAGAAAACAAAAAACCCAAATATTGTAAGACAATGATAAAAAATAATTTTACATCTCAAAAACCCAACTCACCAAGAACTGAAAAAACATAAGAGGATCCATAAAGCGATTGCATCTGGTGCTGTAAGAAAATCATATGAGAGATAGAACTCTCTACTTGACAGGACCCGATCCAAATTTCGCTTTGGAATCCGAGCCGGACCCTGTGCGTGTCCGACACCTGACGAATGTCGGGCACAAATGACCGATTTGCCCATCTATACAAAATATGATAAAATAACAAGGTTGACTTCTACCGAAAAACCGGCAGAGTTTCCCTTGTAACTCGCTCAAAACCAAAACATTTTCACCTGCCAAACAAGTATATATATTTATACAACCAACTGCCAGCATACGTAAATATACATTTCAACAGTTCAGTTCTCAATCTAGGGCAAAATATCAGAGCAACTATTAAGAATTTACAAGGAATCAATCCTTTTACAAAACTAAAATCCTACATCAAAGAAAATGCATGGAAGATGGAAAAGGCCCGGTGGTGGATTCCTGTGCACGTCTACTGCCTGGGGGAGCAAAACAACAAAAAGATGAGTGGACCCAAAACAAAGTTGAGAAAAAAATAGCATATGAACATACTAACCCCACTGTAAAAATAGTTATGCAAAACTGAATTAATTTATCCGCAAGAAGAAATATTAATTTATTATATCCTTCGTTCTGTCAAAGGCGTCGGCTGTGCTTTATCATGAGAGAAAGAGGTTCTATCACTATATTTTATATTTTCTTTGAGCCATCAGGCACATACATAATATATGATAATATCGTCTTTCTTGACCTTCAACTTCGTCAATGAAATATTGTCCACTTGTTATTTGTTTGTTATTTGTAAACTACGACACGTCCCTGTTTTTAAGTAAAAAAGAATAAGTTTTAGTCGATCGGGCTTATTATAGTGGTTGTGACTCTTATTTTTATTTCTATTTGACATTCAAGATCGAAACTCCAAAATTTCTTTCCTTCTAATATATATATATATATATATATATATATTCAACTTTTGTTTATTGTAAATTTTCTAATATTCTTGAATTGTTGCATCCTTGATTTCTAGATGTAAGTTTTGATGCTTTATCGTTAGGTATAATTAACCAAGTTACAATCAAATAATTTGTGAACTTGCCTAAACCCTATATATATAGTTATCTTTTATTTGACATCCGGATGTCTGCATAAGATTAAATTTTTTATATAAAAATATGACCACATGTTTAATTATGTATAATTAACTTTTGGTACTAATTAGGCACATTTTTTAGTATAACTAAAAAACTTTGGGGGTAGTGACCATAGGATCCAAGCCTCTGCATTTAGAAATCCCTCAGCAAACGGCTCACGTGTCTTTTATGTGGTGTTTTTGACGGGTATTTAAATGGAATTGGGGAAAACCTAACGTCAGGGGTGAAATTGGCGAATAAATTTAATACGAAGGCTAAATTGGCTGAAAAAATATCCAAAATGGTCATTTTGACAATCGAAATAGTCCATGAGGGTATTCAGCAGTTTACCCTCTTTTTAAACTTTTCATATTTTCAATTTTCACACCAACATTTCTTAAAGGATTTTAGATCCATGTCCAGAAACTTAAAATGCTATTATATTTAAGGGATATTTTATTATAGACCCATTCCATGATTTTTTATTATTATTATCTATGTCCTTAAACTTAAACATAAATTGCTATTATATTTAATAATTATATTTTTATTGACTATGCCCAATCTTAAATCTGTCATCACGTTCATGTGGTGGGTAGTGGTTCCTATTTTATAAGCTTACCCACTCCTTCATCAGTCGGGAAGCCAAGAAAACTACAAATACATTTATTATGGCTTATATACTCCTTTATTAAATCAACAACCATAATTATTTAAAAAAAAATTAATAATTTAACTCAATTTAAATTTCGCACATGACTCTCAAATTCTGAGGACGGGCCTCGACCATAACATACTGCAATTAAGCTTTGACACCGGCGAAGGCCTTGATAGGAGAAGCTTCCTTCTTGAGCTCAGGAGTAGTAGCATATTTTCGAATAAAGGCACGGCTATCAAATGCGTTATAGAGGAGTGGGTGGCTTTCGTCCACTAATTCATCTGGCACTTGGAAAACCCCATTATTGAATGTAAAGAGCCCAATTGAGTATCGTGTCTTGTTTCCACAGTGCTTCACTCTGTGGTGGCAAGCTTTCACTCTGTCATTGCTCCATACCTAATTATAATCAAGCACCAAGTTTAAAAGGATGTTATATGTATGTGTCAAGGAGTGGAAATTTGGTTTTTAATTTTCACTATAAGTAAATAGGAAGTTAAAAAGAAGATTCTCATACGATCTTATATGACCAAAAAAGTCAAATTTCAAACGATAAACAGCTAGATAAGGAAAATTCTTAAACTAAATACAAGGATGTGGGAGTGTATGACTAATCTAATTGATCTGCTATCATATTTTTTTTCCTTAAAAATTATGTTGTGAATAGACTTCTGGAATTTTTCGGATGAATGCAAATTTGGCTGTATATAATAAAAGCAATATATTTATAAACTAAACATGCACATGTATAGAGAGACTTCTTTATTTATTTAGCCTTAACATTAAAATAATAAGGTATTTATAATTAACAAATAAATAGGTAGCTTAATCTTTAATTTCAGTATTAATAAGTAGTACTTCGTAATTAAAAATGAAGTATACGTATTGGTTGACCCACCTGCAATCCATCACCCGCCATGAATACCAACTGTACTTGTGAGGGTTTACACTCAACATTAATCCAATCCCCTTCCTTGGTTTTGACCTCCAAGCCAGCGATATCATGCTGAACAACAATGGTGGTGAAGTTTATGTCTGTGTGGCTGGGAAACCTTAAGGTGGTATCGTTGTCCTCTGGTACTGTATATTTGATGAATCTAAGAAGGTGACCGTTGGAACTACCAACCGACTCGTACTGCTTTCCAATCCCATAGCTTTCGAACAGCAATTGCTCAACAGTGCGTTCCAAATCTGCCAATAACTGCCCAAATGAATCTGTGGTTTCACTGCATAGCCAAAACAAGAAGAAATAAAGTAAGATATTAAACGAGTCATGTTTTCTAAGTAAACTTATGTCGCCGGAAAAATGTTTATATTATCTTATTGTGAATTCAAATACACTGCAAATAATATAGAGGAGTAAAATATTTTTCTATATAAATGAAATTACCAGAAGTTGGTCTTTCCTTCAGGCCACATGAGATTTTTGAACTTTTGGGTTTCTTGTGGGGATGTCACGTTATCAATGCACAAGCTTTCATAGAGTGGCAAGCCAGGGTTTGGACCCATATGCCCACGATAGGGTTCCTCGCCAACGTTCTTGACTTTGTTTTCTTTGGGGATCTCAAACAAATCTTTGGCTTGGCCAAACATGTTGTTTAATAGTTCCTCAGAAATTTGCTCATACTGTGCCACGAAACAGCCGTATTCTTCGAGCGCAAACCGGACTTGTTTGGCCGTGGGCAGCCAAGAAGCTGAACCAGGCTTCAAGTCTTCAATGGAGAAATTGATGGTAGGGAGCTTAGGCACGGAACCCATTTCACTAAAACTGGGATGTTTATGGAATATTGTTCTCTCTACTTGGTAAGCTGTTGGTAGCAAAAGCTTTGAGAGAAAACTGATGGATATGAAAAATGATATGTTTCATGCTCCTTCTTATAGTGGTGTAGACAAAGAAATTTTGGTGAAATAAATTCCATTGGACCAGAAAATAATTAGGGTTCGGTGGATTGAATGTGGGCCTCATAATTCGCACATGTGGCGTATGACTCATCAAAATCGAATTAGTTGTCAAAAATTGACACGTGGCGACATCCGACGGAGTGCATCAAACGGTTCAAGATGAAGACAAAATTAAGGGAAAGAATCTTCTGTGATTGACTTTGATTTAAATCAAATATTAATCAGGTCAATCAATTGAATATAATCTGGTTAAATTGCCAGATTATGGGAATTGATTTAAATCAAATCAAAATCCCACAAAACAGGGTTTTAAATAGGGAAAGTTATTTAGGTCAAGCATCCTACAATAGCTTATAAATAGGAGGCCTCAAGACGAAAGAGGGCAGAGAAAAAACCTAGCACTCAGAAGAAACAGAAAACTCTCTGCATTCTTCACCCTACTTTAGAAGAGCCACCAAGCACAACAAATACGTGCCGGTTCCTTCACCATAGAAAAATCTCAAACACCAAACAAGCTTCATGCTACCTGTTTTATCAAGATCAAGTCTCTACGACCCTTGTATCAAACACAAATTTTCTTTAAACACTTTGGAGATCGAATCAGAGGATTCAATACAGAGATTATAACCCTAAATTTCATTAATACAATATTATTTAATACACGTGTTCTTGTTTTATTAGTCGCAGGAAATTCGTGTTTACAAGTGGTTCCTCATGCTTCCATAAAATATTTAGTCAATGTTCAAGCACATCGCACTGAACTAATAATTTTATTTTATTACATGTTGTGTTAGTCGACCTAAACTCACAGGGAAATTTCTCTTTAGCTTCGTCATATATGCTTCCATTCTTTTTTCTTGTTTTTCTTTTTTGTGTGGGTTTCTGGTGAAGCATTTCATGTCAACACCACGTGGTTGTTCATACAATGTTTATTCCAAGAAAATAAGAAGGAAAAGAATTTATAATGGGAACCACAAAGTGTGGTGCTGTTTGCAAACTACCACTTCCAGTTGGTGAGCTAGTTGGTGTCTCAATGGCAGGTGTTCGAAACCCTTTAAAAGTACTTTGTGGCCAAGAACAAACCGAATCCCGAACGAGAATTAATTCCAACATTTAAGTATGGAAACACCTCGTAATATTTAACAAAAAAGAATATATAATGGTCAAGAACGCCATTTCAGACTGTACGCCATGTATGATTTCATTGAGTTGAAGTTTGAATATTGTTTTTTTATATATTGGTTATCACTGAGGCACATGCATGATGATCCCGAGTTTTGATTAATTAGCATCGTCGTCTTTCTTGACCTGGAACTTGATCAATTGGTGCGGCCTCAGTACTTGTAAAGTTCAGTAGATTCATTTTTCAGAAATCAAACTTAATCTGGACTTGCTCAACTAACTTAACTATATTTATTGGTTTTTAAAAAAATTAAATTTATCGACGTGTAATTAATTAGGTTCTAATTAATAAGACTATGCGTACTATAATTAGTGAATTACTAAAGCCCTCATTTATAATTCTTCCTATTGGTGCTGACTATTGTGATTAGTCCTTACTGGTTGCCACCAAGCTAAATATAATGGTAAAGAAATTATTTAGTTGGAATTGTAATGCAATTCGGTCTGAAGTGTAAAATATGAATAACAAGTCTTTATATTATTTATGTTTAAAAAACTAAAAAATTATATTTAGTTGAAATAAAATATAAAAAAAACATATACTTTCTAGCTACTAGTGCAGTCCAAATGTAATGAAGAAATAAAAAGATGGAAGCAGCTAAAACTTTTCAGGCTAAAAAACCAAATAGAAGCGGTCTAGTTACAATGATGACATGCGCACGCTACATGACAAAAACATTCAAACTCCCGAATAAATCCATTGCAAGTTGCCGGCTCACCGGCTTTACCTTGAAATAGCTTTGTCTCTGCTTTCTCGGTTGTATACGTACACGATTCAATATCATCGTCTTTCTTTGACCTTCAACTTGATCAATTGGTGCCCGCTCGGTACTGATCCAGAGGGTTCTTGATAACAATAAAATTTGGAAAAACTCAAAGAAGAGAGAAATTTTTTAAAAGAAGTCAAAATAGACAAAATTGTCCTTATTTATTTTTGAATTTCCTAAGGAATCCTTTACATTTACATGTCTTTGATTTGAAAGTTGAAAGGTTTTTCTGTCTTTTTTTTAAAAATCTTTGGCTTTTTTCAAAAGTGAAATTTTTTGTATGGCTAAAACCTAAAAACCTTCATCCTTGGTGAAGATTCTTGGGGAGGTGCACCCTTTGTGTACTTATTTGCAAAAAAGTATGGAGAGCCAACATCAAAAGGACCAATCCCTCTACTTGAACACCATTTTTGGTTTCAAGATTCGCTCCAAGAGTATGTGTTCTTAATCCTTCTTGCAATAGTTGTCTTAGATAGTCATTGGGTGCGATTTTCATAAGCCTAGAAAGATTGATACCTAAAATAAGACTTACATGAATCTCTACCTTTTATTCTTGCTTCCGCTTTATTTAATTTCATATTAGATATGCATGTACTAGATGATTTGTATTCTCATAATTTCATGAGATTTTAGAAACCCCTACATTATAAATTCCCTTCAAATCCGTGTCCTTTTCTCAATAGCAGCACTATTTGAAGGTGAAGAACATGAAAGTTTTGACTTTGTTTTTGGTTTCAAAAGCGATAAGATTTTATTAACATAAGGAAGTAACAAATACCAAAAATAAAAACCACCCACTAGGCCTTAAAAGATTAGGCTTGAGTAGTCGTTCTAACCAATGAAAATTTATTTAGTTTTATAGAATAGATGTAGTCAATACACTAGCATCGCATTGAATCCCATAAAAATATACCAGTCAATAGAAATAACAGCACGACGTGACACACAGTTCCCGGAAGCCAAGGAAATTAAGAGAGATTCCAAGCAACCAAGAACACATTTATTATGGCTTATTATAAACATCAGCAACCATAATTTACCAGTAGAAGACAAACCATCAGCAACCATAACTCTGCAAATTAAGCTTTGACACCGGCGAAGGCCTTGATAGGAGAGGGTTCCTTCTTCAGCTCAGGAGTAGTAGCATATTTTCGAATAAAGGCACGGCTATCAAATGGGTTGTAGAGGAGTGGGTGGCTTTCGTCCACTAATTCTTGCGGCACTTGGAAAATCCCGTTGTTGAAAGTAAACAGTCCAATTGAGTATCTTGTTTTGTTTCCGCAATGCTTCACTCGGTGATGGCAAGCTTTCACTCTGTCATTGCTCCACACCTAATTGAACTTTCACATTAAACTACTGCAAATTTGGCTATATATAACAAAATCAATATGCTTATTTAAGAAGGCACGCCTGCAGAGCAATTTATTTATTGATGCCCTTCAATTTAAAAAATAAGTAATATTATTGGTCTCTAAGTCATTATCATTTTTCACTAACCTAGATCTCATTGACATATATATACATATATACAGAAATTTTCCTATGTGGACATCCGGACGTTATTATCATACACCATGTATTTTCTATTAGCCCTCCATAATTTCCTACCCGTTTACAATGACATTCACACAGTAATAACATGCGGATATCATGATGAGAGAATAATATATATATATATATTTTTTATTATTTTATTTTAGGGACATCCTTTAGGGTCCCCTACAATTATTTTTTCAACGATCGAAACCATTTATTTTTTAAGTCTACATTTGTAGATCATCCTTGCAAAAAATTAGACAAATCAGAAATCGTTTCGATATCCAACTGTGTCCTACAAAATCAATAAACACTGTTTTTCAAGAAAGTACTAAAATGTCAATAATTCAATTGAGTGGTCAAATAATATCGGATTCAAGTGATTTTTTTGTAGAGATGATATTTGAATGAGTATTTACAAAATAAACGATTGGGATTAGTGAAATACAATATAAAAGTGTCCTTCAAATAAGCATATTTGAGGAATCCTTTAATGAAAGCTCTGTATATATATATATATATATATATATATATATATATATATATGGAAAAAAAAGCTTTATAGCAGGAACATGTATATAGAGAGTCTTGTTTATTTATTTATATGTGTATTCTATTATAAATATTTTTCTATGGAAGTCGTATGCTTTAATTGACCAGGTACACAGAGCAAATTATATATGTATTTTTGGACGCCCTTAAGTTTAATTAAGGAAAAGAATATCAGAGGCTTTTCGTAAAAAGTCAACATCGATTAGGTTAGTGAGTAAATTAAAAATTAAGTATTAAATTGTTTTTTGATATATGGGACCCACCTGCAATCCATCACCTGCCATGAATACGAATTGTGAGGGTGCACACTCAACATCAATCCAATCGCCTTCCTTGGTTTTGACCTCCAAGCCAGCGATATCATGCTGAACAACAATGGTGGTGAAGTTTATGTCTGTGTGGCTCGGAAACCTTAAGGTGGTATCGTTGTCCTCTGGTACTGTATATTTGATGAATCTAAGAAGGTGACCGTTGGAACTACCTACTGACTCGTACTGCTTTCCAATCCCATAGCTTTCGAATATCAATTGTTCAACTGTGCGTTCCAAATCTGCCAATAACTGCCCAAATGAATCTGTGGTTTCGCTGCGCCAAGACAAGAAAAAATTAGATTGAAGTACGTACAATAAACAAGAAAATAAGAAATTAAACGAGTTGTGTTCTCTTGGTAAACTTATGTAGCTATAGATAGTGAACATCGTTACCAGAAGTTGGTCTTTCCTTCAGGCCACATGAGATTTTTGAACTTTTGAGTTTCCTGTGGGGATGTCACATTATCAATACACAAGCTTTCATAGAGTGGCAGAAGGGGGTTTGGACCCATATGCCCACGATAAGGTTCCTCACCAACGTTCTTTACTTTGTTTTCTTTGGGAACCTCAAACAAATCTTTGGCCTGCCCAAAGATGCTGTTTAAAAGTTCCCCAGAAATTTGCTCATACTGTGCCACGAAACAGCCGTATTCTTCGAGGCCAAAACGGACTTGTTTGGCGGTGGACAGCCAAGAAGCTGAGCCAGGCTTCAAGTCTTCAATGGAGAAGTTGATGGTAGGAAGCGTAGGCTTTGTTTGGGAACCCATTTCACTAGAACTGGGATGTTTATGGAATATTTTTCTCCCTACTTGGTAAGCTGTTGCTGGCACAAGCTTGGAGAGAAAACTGATGGATGTGAAAAATGAAGGTTTCCAGGTCCTTTTGTAGTAGTTATTCATGCGACCACTTGTTTTCCAAAAGAAATTAGGACAAAAACCAGAATAAATACTAGGTCAACGTTATCCTTTTTTTTGTTTTTGTTAGGAAACTACAATTTTTCTCCGATTGAGAACTAACCTCTCAAACTACTTTTTCTTAAGGATACTAAACTATATAAAAAATAGTCAGCCTCCCGTTTACCGTAGATTTTCTGAACTCCATCCAATTTCTGTCAAATAGTAAATTAGAGCTTTTCAAAAAAGAAAAAAAATAACTGTGAACTAAGAGCATGATCTAGAACATATGGTAGATTTTATTGCGGTTGAGCTAGAAAAGGAACGTAGCGGGAATTTGCAGATTTATTGTCTGAGCTCCGATTAGGACGCAAAATACCATTTCGGAAAGGGAACGACGCCACGAGTCAAACTCACAGCTTTGCTGTGATGTACGATGGATTTTGGCATTCTGAGGTCGTTTGGCCTTCCAAAACTGCATTCAAAGTTTTGTAGTTAATTTCCCAAAATGGTAGTTAAGTCTCCGAATTAATTCTGTTTTTTCAGTTTTAATGTAATAACTCCCCTAGCAGTTCAAGGGTTGAGAATTGTGTATTTAGATAGGTTTGTCTAACGTTTCTGATTATCTCAGATTTTAATAAAATTATCCCAAGAGAATTCCTCTTAATTTCTGGTGGAATCCAGATTTCTTGTTACTCAAGGTTTCGCTTGAAACCTTTGTTGCTTGTGTCGCGTCAGAGCATTTCTAATAGCCTCTTCAACAACTTTGAAATGCTAAAATAAAGGAGCCACATCAACAAAACTCCCTCCAACGGACGTGTCAAACTTAATCTCCAAAGCTGCAAGTGCAACCCATTTCTCTCTCTCTTCAGGATTGACAAGTTGACCTTTACTCTTTAAAACATTTAATTTTGTAAGGGGGAAAGGGAAGGGCCCACAACCAACATTGAAAATGATAAAAACCTACACCTCTTTATTTTTGGGTTACATTGGGAGGAAATATAATTTAAAGAGTTTAATTTAGTATTATTATTGAAGATACTCTAATAATTTCATTACATATTTTCTGTAAATATATAATGGTTAAGAACGTGCATATCGCAGCGAAATAATACTAAGGGTAAATTACTCAAATTGTCCTCAAATTTATACTCTATTTACATTTTGGTTCCTCAATTAAATTATTCGTTCAAATGGTCCATCAACTCTATATTATTCGCTTCATTGGTCCTACTGTTACATTCTGTCAATATTTCTATTAAATATGAGGGCAAATTGGTCATTATTTATCCTAAAATTAGGTTAAATCTAATAGAAAATTGGACGGTAGGACCACTGGAGCGAATAATATAGAGTTGATGGACCATTTGAACAAATAATTTAGTTAAAGGACTAAAATATAAATTAGGTATAAGATTGAGGACCATTTGAGTAATTTACCTAATATTAAATTTATTGTGTGTTTTGTTGGTTAGATTTCAAACCGGACGTCATTTGCAAGGAGAAATATTAATTTTATTATATGTTTTATTAGTCACAGGCGGCGACATTTCAAACTCTTGTGTAATATATTGTTCATTAAAAAACAATCAAAAAATATGTTATGAAAATAGACGAAATGAAATGGGATCCCATAGCCAGTTCCAATCAGATTTATCCAAAAAACAAAAACAAAAATGGGAATCGCCAGGGCAAATAAAACCACAAATTCATGAAACCTAAACAAGAAAGCCCCTATCAGACCCCAAACAAAAAAAAAAAAAAAACAGAAAAAACCAAGAAAGCCCCTAGACCCCCGTTTTATATGTCAGACTCCATTTGAAATTGATTGTCCAACCTAAGCTAGTAATCAATATAATGAGGGCAGCTATGTACATGCTTTTTGTTTCATCTGGATAAAAA
The DNA here is from genome assembly GCF_902201215.1 of Prunus dulcis. Taxonomy (NCBI): domain Eukaryota; kingdom Viridiplantae; phylum Streptophyta; class Magnoliopsida; order Rosales; family Rosaceae; genus Prunus; species Prunus dulcis. The sequence goes on along the minus strand of NC_047653.1, from coordinate 19,523,866 downwards.
TGTTGTGCCGACAAGAAAACATTTACGTCAACCAAAGAAGAAAGAGTAACAAAAAGGTAGCAATGTAATGTACCTTTTCTGTCTTTAGCCCAAGCTCAAATTTGAAGACCATCCCCAACTAAAACAAATCAACTACATTCGAAGGACCCATTCCTCTTTAAATTCATAGTTCACACTTAACCACTCAAGAGTATAGTCCAAAGGATCCATTACTCTGAAACCTAGCGTTCTCTCACCCAAAGTTTCAATATAAGAATAACCTACTTAGTTAACAAACTACACATACAGGAAGTGAAGCTCGGAATGCACAAAAATGCACCACAACATTTTTACTTCTTTTTCAGCACTCAACCATTCCGAACTCACAATGTTAATACAAACTCACACTTCAAAGTCGTATATTACTTTACAACATTACATAACAAATTGAAACTACCTACTACATAATTGCTCCTTCATAGTTTATTACAATAGTGGAAACAAAACACACCTACCAAAACTGTACAAGAAGCCTCTTGCTCCTATCCTTGATTTCCCTCACCTGCAAAGTTAACCCTACACCATCGAATAGTGTACCTGGTCATCATTGACAAACTCGGTAAGCTTTTTACAGCTCGTATGAGTAAACCACAACAAGTAACATATGTATCTTTTCACATAATCAACATCACACATCCACTTATTTGGAGCATCATACAATCCATGTATTACCATGGTAATCTCAATACAATACATCACAACACAATCACATTTCTTTTGCTTTCTCAGAATTTTCAAGCCATCCACTGACTTCCAAGACTCTCCCTCTTTAGAAATCCACTTTTTGTCACTTTTCGACAAACAGAAGCGAGAATACATTGAATCTCCCATCTGCATAAACACTACTTGCAACCACACATATACATAGTGTTGCACTGTACTCACACTACACGATCTTTAACTAACACATGAATTGGGTAATACTGATGTAACTTTTAAGGATATTTCATTACCTTTGTTAGGTTATGTTTAACTAATTGGTTTTTAGCTTTCCTTGACACACGTGTATTCCTTCTTGTAATAGACTTGCTCAATGGTCCTAGACTAGAATGAGGCTGCTAAATTCAAGAAGCATTTTGCAAGATCAACAGACAATCAAGGTTTTCTCTCAAAAGGTCTCAAGAATGTTGGAGGTAAAAATCAAGCATTGCATTGCATTTTTGCATTTTTTTTTAAATGATAGGAAGATTGACTATTGCTCCTCTGCCCAAATTATTTTTGCCCTATTAGGTAGCCAATCATTTGCAGAGAACGTCAAGGAATTTTAAGGCTGTTGGGGTCGTTTGGTACGGTGGATTGTCATGGACTGGATTAAATATATATTGGGACTATCTTGGATTGGCTTGGCATGTCATAAGTTGGATAGCACTTGTACTGTATTTGGTGTATGTTTGATTGGATTAGGACTTAATTTTTTTATTTTTTATTTTTTATTGATGAAAAGTAAGTTTTTAAATTTATTTATTTTTACTTTTCTTCTCTCTCTCTTTCCTCTTCTTCCTCTTCTTTCTCTCTGATTCTCTTTCTTCTTCTTCCTCTCTGCATCTCTTTCATCTTCTTATTCTCTGCATTTATTTCATCTTCTTCTTCTCTATCCTCTCTCCTCTTCTTTTGTCTACTTTTCTCTTTATTTTGTTTTTCGAAAATTTTCTCTTCTTGCTCTTCTATTATGTCTTCCCCTTCTCCTCTTTTTCTCATCGAAAATTTTCAGACAAAACACAAGCAAAGAACTCAAGTCAATTCGGCATCATCTCACAACATCCCTTCCCCAAACACCAAAAAACTCATGTTTCTTTCTTTTCTTAGCCAAAATTGAAACCATTAATGTTCTTTTTTGTTATGTAATATTTTTTTTTTTTTTTTTTGGGTTTGGGATTTGTAGAGGGGTAGAGAAGAGGAGTTAAGGGAGAGGGGAACATCAATGTTGCTGGGGGTAGGGGAAGATTGGGACGTTGATGCAGTGGTTTTGTGTGGTGTTTTTTTCCTTCGAATTTTGAACTGGTTATGGCTTGGGACGATGATGTAGTGGCCTTGGTGGATATGGTGGATATGGTGAATCTGTGTTGCGACTACAGGAGAGAGAAAGCAGTGGTGGTGGGTGGGTCTACTGGCTCTTGGTTGTTTTTTGTGGTTGGTTGCAGGCGACGTTGCTTGTTGAGGGAGAAGCGCATTGCGATGCGACGTCACTAGCGAAGGGCTCGGGACAATTTGTCTGCCCTTTTCACACAGGCTTCAGTAAGAACACCTAAGTAGGTGTTTTTGGTGGGCCTAGTATTAGTTAATCACATTTAAGATTAGAACCATGGAAAACGAACATGGGAATAAAGTTTGGCCAATCCAGTCCAAGCCAATCCCTTGTACCAAACGAGCCCCATTGTCCTTCTTAGTATAAGGAGGCAAAGTTTTTGAGAAGCCGTCACTTCACTTAGATCTTTTGCAGTTTGGGAAAGTTTTGTGAGGTTTTCCTTTCTCTACTCTTTCTCTGGTGAAGTCTGTGAGTGTGCATTGTGAAGTTTCTAAAATATCATTTTTTAAATTTGCTATTGTGCATCAAATCTACATCTAGTTGTTCTATAAATTGTAACATCATTCTAGATTTAGATTTCAGGTTCTTGGATTGATTTTCTTCAAGAATGGTTTCTTAAGAAAGTTGATTCTCCTTTTAGAATCTACATTTCATCATTCCATCTTTCGAGTTGTGATGTGCTTTTTGTGCCATGAGGTGAACTAGCTGAAGAAGGAAGTTGCCATCATCATGAAAGACTAGTTGCAAGCACCATGGCTGAGAGAAGAAGATAGCTTGGAAAGGTATAGCTGGTCCTTAATAGATCTAGGATCCTTAAGCTTGTGCCTAGTATTTTCTGTAACTATTCTTATTTCTTAGTAGATTGCCTGGTTGGTTGATGACCCTCAGTTTTTCCCAATGGTGGGTTTGTTGACTTTTGTATTATATTTTAAGTAATTCCTTGCAATATTAGGTTTCCTAGTATAGTCCTATATTTACTCCCAATAATATTGAGATTAGGATTGTTGCCCTTCGTGTACACCCTCTCTGTGAGATGAACAACACACTACAATATTAAACCAAATCTTCTTGGCACCGAGCTAGGTTATAAAAAAATAAAAATAAAAAAGGAAAAACCCTTAAGTGAATCCTCCACGTTGCCACCGCACAAACTCAATGCTCCACCTCCGCACTTACCCAACGTTGCAGCATCCCACAACGTCGACCTGAAAAAGCCACCGCCCTTGCTGAATCCTGCACAGAGGCATCAAACAGGACGGGCTGGTCTAGCACGGCACGAGCCCAGTTTGTTTAAATAAGGCACGACACAACATGAGCATGAATATTAATGGGCTGTGCTCGGCACGGCACAAAAACTTGAGCAGGGCCGGGATCAAAAAATGAGGTCTAATGGACCGGGCCGGGCTTGGCCCTAACCCGCTTCAAGCACGGCACAAGCCCAAGCACACTTCAAGCACGGCCCACTTAACATTTTTTTCTTTCTCAAAAGTCAAAATGCAATAATTTGACATCTAATGTCATTGTCTATATGTTTTTTTTTCAATCATAAACATATATTTGATGTATTTCATTTTAGGGAAATTACTTGGGTCCTTGATTAATTAAACATATCAACTACAAATTAATTAAACAACATTGGACTTGATATCTAATCAGTACATATGACATATACGCTTTTCTTATAATCAAAGGAAGACATTTTTTCACATATAAAATAATAAGTTGTTTAAAGATGAAAAGTTGAGGTGGACTTTATAGAGTTAGACACTTTTTGCCCTCTGCCATTTCATATTGTTTGGATGTTTGATTGATTAAAGTTTTCAAATACTTCATCATTTCTTGCCTCTAATTATATTTTTAATGTTTATAATTTGAATTATCTAGTGAAAAAAAAAATCAAGTGAAAAAAATTCAAATTGAATGGATTGGTTCTTGGGCCCGAGTATGGCACGAGCCCGACCCGGCCCATTTCAATATGGACATGGGCTTTGGACCGGACCGGGATCAATGATTTTACTAAATATGCCGGCACGGTATGACACGGCCCGATAAATTAAATGGGCCAGCCCGGCTCGACACGAAAACGTTAAAAGTACGAGTTTAAATGGGATGGGCCAACCCGGCACAGCCCGTTTGACACCTCCCACGTCACAGTCACATCGCCTAGCCGACTCGCCTCCTTGGCTCCTAGCCCAACCGCTTTGCATCACCTCTCATCTTCATTCTTATTGAAACCCCTAGTTTCTTGCGATGTCTAAGGATGACGAATCTGATGCCGCTTCTAATACTGCTTCCGTCGTTGTTCAATCTAACAACGCAAATTTCCATGCCGAAATTACCCTCACCGAGAAGAACTACGATATGTGGCCTCAAGCAAATTCATCTCCACACCTGCCAGGTGTTGGACTCACACAAGGTTCGACATGGATTCCAAAGTGAAATTTGGGTCGGGTCTTGTTAACTGAAGTGCAATTCTAGACCAGAAATTGTCAATCCAGCCACTTCCAATCCAATCAAGATCCGAGAAATCTCTGTTCTACCCGCTCGACAAGCCCCTCCATGGCTCAAATATAGCTCTGCCAATGTCAACATTAGTATAGATTTTTAGCTAATCTCTATTAGTTGAAGGTGCTGACGTGACAGGACCAGACCCAAATTCCGCTTTGAAATCCAAGCCGGACCTTGTGCGTGTCCGACACCTGGCGGATGTCGGGCACGAATGACCTAATTGCCCTTCCCTGCAAGCACGATAAAATAACAAGGTTGATTCCTATCGAAAAATCGGCAGAGTCTCCCTTAAAAATTGGATCAATACCAAAACATTTGCACCTGCCAAACAAGCATATATACATAACCAACTGTCAGCATACGTATATATACATTCCAACAGTTACATTCTAATTCTAGGGCAAATTATCAGAGCTACTACTAAGAATTTACAAAGGATCTTTTTACAAAACAAAAGTCCTACATCAAAACGGAAAGCGCGGAAGGTGGAAAACGGCCCGGTGGTGGATCCTCGTGCACGCTTACTGCCTGGGGGCGCAAAACATTAAAAAGGGTGAGTGGACCCAAAAACAAAGTTTATAAAATAGCATATGAACATACTAACCCCACTGTAAAAACAGTTATACAAACTAAATTATTATCTTTATTTCTGAAATCAATGCACTCATATAATTATACATGTATATAAGCCAATCATACTCATGGTCAACATTAATTTCTTAAAGCATTAAAAACAGTTTAAAACTACCACCTAGATGTACCCCTATTTGGAGCCACTTTTGTTTTTGGACCTACCCCAAAAACTGACCGGAAGTGGCCGGAATCGAGATCCCAAATCCAGCCGAATTTCAATTTCGCAAAACGAATTACCTACGCTAAGAATAGATTGAATCCAACCCAACAGGCAGCTAGAACAGCTCGAGAGGTTCAAAATCCATACCTGGATCGTCGGAATTGGTGGCCGGACGACGACGAACGCAGTCGGCGAAGTTTTTGTCAAAACCGGCACGATTCCGAGCTTTTTCCGACGGAATCCGGCGGTTCCAGGGGCGGGGCTGGTCAAGAAAGGACGGGGGAGCGACGACGGTTCGATCGGGTCCAATTCTGGCGTGAGTGGTGGTCGGTGGTGGCGACGGCGCTACAAAAATCCAATCGGGAGAGGGAGGGTGTTTTCTCGCAGAGAGGGAGAGAGTGCTCGGGGAGGGAGAGAGAGAGAGAGAGACTGAGGGAGAGGAGAGAGAAAGTGGTTTTAAAAATCTGATTTTTTTCAAATTACCGTTTTGCCCCTCATAGTATTTTAACCGTATTTCCTTCGTTAAAGCTCCGATTCGAGCCCACTTCGGGTCTACGAACTCATTTCGTTGTGCTCTACGCAACGGTGTGTGTGAAATTGTCAAATTCCTTCTCGGTCAAAAAGTCAACCTTTCTTTAATAAATTATTCCAAGGGCAAAATTGTCTTTTCTTCTTAATAAATTACTAATTAAATATTAATTTAGGTTCGGGTTATTACATGACGTGCAATTCCTGGAAAGATACATCCAGTCCAGCCTGAGTTACAGACAACAATCTAAGCAGAAATCGAAGCCTAATGTTCAGATGTCTTTCCAGACTTGGCAGTTTGTTTTTGTTGAAATGTATAATAAGCAGTTCTCTTTGAACTCGTTTATTTTATTTTCAAACACTTATTTTGCCTAAACTTACAGGTTTTTATTGTGGAAAATTATAAAGTCCTCACTTGTCTGAAGCAAGAAAAGAACTTTCTTAGAAGATATTCCTCACTCAAATTCACAATCACTTGATCAAAGTCAATAACTTGGGGTGCAAGTTAATGTGTTCCATAGTCTGTTAGGGTTTTTAATCGTAAAAAGTGGCACGCTCGCACACAAAAGAAAGTTGACTTGTTTACTACCAATGGTTTTTAGGTCAATGTAGAACTTTACCCTACCACCACAAGAACTACATCAAAACAGGTAAACAGTAATCTTGAAACCATTCTAAAAAATGGTGAACTTTCTGATATCAATGGGGATGAATTGTGTGCAGAATTGAAATTCCTACGACAGCTTTTATTGAAAGAAAAAAATGCCAACTATTGATATATTATATATTAAATTTTATAAAAAGGTTGAATTGTTTCCCAACTGCAATCATTGCATATAAAGCGTTATTAACTGTGCCTGCTACAGTTGCATCTACCGAAAGGAGTTTTTCAAAATTAAAATTATTGAAGACTTACTTGCGATCAACCATGTCGCAAGAAAGATTATATGGACTGGCATTGATTTCAATTGAAAATGAACTCCTACAAGAAATTGATTGTGAACATTTAGCTGATGATTTTGCAGCAAAAAATGCAAGAAGAACAATTGCAAGTGAAGCTTTAGTCTACACAAGACGAAGTGGTTACTTGAGGTTGAGTGGAGCGGAAAATGCAAGAACAATCATTGATTATTTGTTGTTGACATATTTTGTATATTATTATTATTATTTTCTTGTTTAATGATTATTAGTAATTTAATGATCACAAGATTTTCATTATATAGTTCGATCTTTTTTATAATTTTTCGTTCAAGACTTTAAATATTTTAGGAGGCTTCCTTGTTGTTTTTGCACAAGGCTCCTAAAATCTTAGAGTTAAGTTTATCATACAATATTTCTCATGGTTGAAGAAAATCAAAGTTGAATTCCTTAACACTACTACGTTTTACTATTTGCGCGATGAACATATGTTCGTTGTGCAAAACGCCATAAAGCGACGGAAAAAACCTATCATCCCGTAAAAAATTGTAAACTTGCGCGACCAAAGTTTTCGAAGCACAAAACCTCTTAGCGCGACATATAAACACCTTCGTCGCGCAAAGGGGGGGGGGGAACCCGAGTATTCTGTTGGCACCAAACACTTGCGCGGCGAGAGCAATCGTCGCGTAAGAAAACATAGCGCGACGATGGGACACTTCGTCGCGTAAAAGCGAGGTGATTTGGCTGCGAAAATTCATGCGACGACAGGTTTCGTCGCAAAAGACAACTTAGCGCGACGAAACCATTAATCGTCGCGTAAGAAAACGAAGGATATTTTTAATTTGGCGCCAAAATAATTGAGGGGGGATATTTTTTTTGCGCGACGAACTATATTTCGTCGCGTAAAGCAGATGTCGGTACATTCTTGCGGGACGAGACAGAATTGTTACGTGACAGAATTTTGTTTTTGCGAGACGAGGACAAGAATTTGCGCGACAAAATCTTGTGCGACGCAAACATCTTGCATCGCGCAAAAGTTTTTTTGTCGACAAGTTTTTACGCGACGGAAAAACCTCGTTTTGTGCGACGAAAAAATAGTTTTTCGCGACGGCATTTTGCGCGACGAATATTATGATTCGTTGAGCAAAATCCTTCTTCCTCATATCAGAACTCTACCATTGCAGAGGCAGAAAGGAAAAAAATTTCCTTTCTGCCTCTCTCTCAATCTCTCTGCCGCTGTCTCTGCTGGAAATTCAGTACGTTCATCGGGTAAGTATTTTTTGTCGTTAGTTTATAAGTATTAATGTAAATTCGTACTAATGCTATTAATTTTGTTCTCGTTAGGGATATTTGTAATTAGCGATTGGTGGAGAACGATTGACAAGGTATTTTATTCGTTTTATATATTAAAAATGTTAAAGTTAGTTTGTTATGTGTACTATTTTTTTTGTGAAGTTATATTTATATTATGTTGTTAAATTGTGCGTGACGTAGCACAATGTGTTGTGATGTACGAAGTTAATTGAAATTAACTTCGTACTTTTATTTGTATGTTTAGTAACATTTAGTTTCCCGTTCGAGATTAGTTGGATTTCGTACATGGATGCGTAAAGCATGACTGCGGTCCAATTAATTCTTGAATTGTCCCACTATTTGGACAGTTTGGTAATGCATAGTGTTGTCACGTAATCTACGGCTACAGGATTAGGTTTCGATTGTGGAGATTTCGGTGTCATCTCGGTACGTTCTTCGGGTGGTACGTAGGTATTTATACCTATGCCCACCTCAAGAACTGTATCGAGATGCTGCCGAAATTCATCCATGTCGAAATCTAATCTCATGTAGCCGTAGGTTACGTGACAGGACTATGCATTCCCGAATGGGATAGGGCCCTTACCGGAGGCATAAGGTGACATTATAACTTCGTATGAAGTTGTTGTGATTGTTATGTTGTGATTATGGTTTCAGGAATTATGAGCAGAAGGTGGATACAGAACCCGAATAGATGCTCAGACGAATACTTGGATGGAATCGAGGATTTTATTGAGTTTGCACGTAGACACAACCCGGGTGCAACTAGAATCCGATGTCCTTGTAGGAGGTGTAATAACACGTTGTGGGAGACAATTGAAAATGTTGGATTTCATTTAGTAAGGAATGGAATGATTGAGACATATAGCATTTGGAACCTTCATGGGGAACAATTAGACCATGCTTCGTCTTCAAATGCCACAAGAATGGACAATGTTGAACCTATTGTGGATCCTAATGATCAAGTCATGGATATTATACAGGATGCTTTTCCATTTGCATCGACCAACATCAATCACGAAAGGGAAGATGACGTGCCAACACCAATAGACAGCGCGGAGTTTGAACAATATGAAAAACTGTTAAAAAATGCAAACCAAGAGTTATACCCGGGGTGCGAGAGCTTTTCCGTTCTCACGGCCATTGTAGAGCTAATGCACGGAAAAATAAAGTATCGTATGTCGAACCTGTGTTTCGATTACTTTTTGGGGGTTTTCAAGAGAATGCTTCCGACGGACAATTGTTTGCCGAAAGACCATAAACACGTGTAGAAGGTGTTGAATGGTCTTGGATTGGGTTATGAAAAAAATTCATGCTTGCAAAAATAATTGCATGTTATTCTACAAGGAGCATGAAACGTTGGATACATGCCTTATATGCAATGAGTCGAGGTTCAAAATGACATCTCAGAATAGAACGACTAAGATCCCACAAAAAGTCATGCGTTATCTGCCCCTGAAACCTAGGTTGCAGCGATTGTATATGTCGACGCATACTGCAACAGACATGAGATGGCATAAGGAAAAACGGGTAGACGATGATGTGATGCGGCATCCTGCAGATGGGGAGGCATGGAAAGAGTTCGATCGAACGTTCCCCGAGTTTGCTGCTGATCCCCGAAATGTGAGATTGGGACTTGCCACTGACGGATTCAATCCGTATGGGGTTCTAAACCAACACCACAGCACTTGGCCGATTTTCGTATTCCCATATAATTTGCCGCCTTGGAAATGCATGAAAAAAGAATACATGATGATGACTGTTTTGATAACTGAGGATCCTGGGAGGTCAATCGATGTTTACTTAAGGCCGCTGGTTGATGAGCTGAAGGATTTATGGACAAACGGTGTTCGCACGTACGATAAATCAACTGGGAGGATGTTCACTTTGCGGGCAGCAGTTATGTGGACTGTGAATGATTTTCCAGCATATGCAATGGTTTCTGGGTGGAGCACAAAGGGTTATATGGCATGTCCTGTATGCAAGGAAGATGTAACTTCTGGTTGGCACGCAGGAAAAGTTTGTTACCTTGGTCATCGGAGATGGTTGCCATGGGACCACGAGTGGCGGAAAAAAGATAAAGAGTTCGACGGGAACACAGAGCGTCGCCTCAGACCTAGAGAATGGTCCGGTGATGAGATCTTGGAACAGCTTAACCGTTTGGATTTTGCTCCGTTCGGAAAAATAGTTAGTCGGACCAGACCTTCTACACATATGAACTGGACTCACAAGCCTATGTTTTTTGAGCTCCCATATTGGTCGAAACTCAAATTGAGGCACAATCTAGATGTGATGCATGTTGAGAAAAATGTATTTGACACATTGGTGGGCACGATTCTAGATATCGAGGGCAAGACAAAGGACACAATCAAAGCCCGTCTTGATTTGGAAAGAATGGGCATACGAAGGGGTTTATGGATGAATAGGGACAGTGATAAAGCTAGAAGGGATCTTGCATTCTTTTCTATGAAACCGAATGACAAAAAAAGTTTCTAAAGTTTGTATCGTCTGTCAAATTTTCCTGATGGGTATGCTTCTAATATCGCACGTTGCGTGAATGTCGACGGGGGTAAATTTACTGGACTTAAGAGCCATGACTGCCATGTGTTTATGCAACGCCTACTTCCTGTGGGTATTCGACATCTATTGCCGGAAGATGTTGTGAAGCCAATCATGTTGTTGTCCAGATTTTTTTCCCAACTGACGGCAAAAACATTGCGAAAGACAGACATATTGCAGTTGCGCCATGACATTGTCCAAGTCCTATGCAAGTTTGAGATGATATTTCCTCCAGCTTTCTTCACAAGTATGATGCACGTGATGGTTCACTTGCCAGAAGAGGCATTGCTTGCTGGTCCTGTCAACTATCGCTGGATGTATCCAATAGAAAGGTATATAATCCTTATCGTTTGTGTATGCATCATTATCACAGGCTTGCTAATTTGTATCATATCTTTTTATTTTGACAGGCTTCTCGGAGAGCTGAAAAAAAGTGTACGCAACAGGGCGAAGCCCGAAGGATCAATTATAGAGGCTTGGGTTCAATATGAGTCGCTTACTTTCTGTGGAATGTATTTAAAAGATGTGGAGACGGCTTTCAATCGTCCTCAGCGTAATAACGACGGAGGTATGAGAAAGGAAAAACTTTCTGTTTTTGCCCAAAGCGCACGACCCTTTGGAGATCCTGGACGAGGAGAGTCGTTTTCTAGAAATGACATGGAAGTAGCGCATTGGTTCGTACTGAACAATTGTGATGAGATAATGGCATACTTAGATGAGCATGAAGAGATGATGAAGCGAGAACATCCATCACATTTAGTTGCCCAGAAACAACGTGAATTGTTTCCACAATGGTTTTTGGATTCTGTAAGTTATAAGTGTTTTGTATTTGACAAATATAAATTGTAGTATTTAATTTTGTCAGACTAACATGTGAATGGTTTTGTATTATATTAGGTGAATAAGTTGAAATCATCGAATTCCCCCACTTACAGTGATGAGTTATATAACTTGGCCTTCGGCCCGATTCGCGCTGAATTGTTTTCGGGTTGTTATATTAACGGCGTTAAATTTTTGGGGGCTGCACGAGATGACAAGTTGTGTACGCAAAACAGCGGTGTCCATGTCCCAGGTGGAGGCGAAAGTACGAACATTGATTTCTATGGCAAACTCACAAATGTCGTTCAATTGCTTTACAAAGATCGATACCAAGTGATCATGTTTAAGTGTCGATGGTTTGATAGCAACCCAAATAGGCCGGGAAGTGTTAAAATCGACCATGGCTTACTATCTGTGAACATTAACAGAACTTGGTATGATGACGACCCTTACATTTTGGCAAACATGGCAACACAAATTGTGTATCTAGATGACCCTAAAGCCGGGAGCAGTTGGAAAGTTGTTCAGAAGATGGATCATAGGAACGTGTATGCTATACCAGAACTAGACCCAACTGACAACGACGTCGACAATGTGGCTGACCAACGTTTAGAATCATCAATGGAAAATGATGCGGAAACACTTCGAGATACACATGTTATACAAGAACCGTTTCAAATACAAGGAGTGTCTTCAATCGAAATACCGATTCAGTCAATTACAATTGACCTCGGGGATCTTCCAAGATTCGATGTTGCAGTGGGCCCGAGCAGCGAAGATGATGTAGTTATAGTAGAGGAGGAGGAGGAGGATTGGGAGACCGAAAGTGATGATAGCGACGATAACGAAAGTTATTATAGTTCAGATGATGAATAATTAAATTTTTTGTAATTTTATTATGTTAGTGTACAGACTTTGTGTAATACAAATGTTTGAATATATGTAGTTGTTATATCCAAACCTTATATATGTGGACAACTGAAACATTATTCAAATAAATTTAGTTATAAAACATTGGTAAATCAATATATCCAAACCCTTTTAATAATAAATTTTAATTTTTTTTTGACAAAACACGTTTACAAAATGAAAATGATACAAAATTTGTTATAAAACATTGATAAATAAATATATCCAAACATTTTTCATACAAAGTTTGAAAATTATTGACAACAAACATTTTTCAAAAATGAAAACCCTTGCGCGACGAAGTAAACCTCGTCGTGCAAAGTTTGCGCAACCCATAATACACTAGTCGCGTAAAGTTAAAACATTGCGCGACAAAGTGTCATCCGTCACGCGATGAAAGTTTGCGCGAGGAAAAGCATAATTTCGTCGCGCAAATATATATTATTTTATAATATATTATATATACACATATATATTTGAAATTGACGATCGAGTTAGTTCATTGTATTCATATAGGGTCATGGAGTGTAGCTGTAAAAATTCATCAAAATCGGAGTTAAAATAACCGTTAAATCATGAGTTTTCATTTATAACCGTTCAAAAGTTTTGTCCCGTTACTTGATCTCTGAATGTTTTATTTTTCCGCTTTTTGGGGTCTAAGATCTCGAAGTACAAATAAACAAGTTTGACGGCTGGATTGCTGAAACTACTTTCGTAGAATGCGTTTGCCATCAAAACCATATATTCACCAACAATGAATAGTTTACTTATACTTTCGTTAAATATAACATAAGATTATGTCGTATCACCCTAGTGTAAACATCTGAAATTGAAGATCAAATTCAGTAATTGTATTCATATAGGGTCAAGAAAAGTAGCTGTAAAAAATCATACAAATCAGAGCTAAAATAACCGTTAAATCATGACTTTTCATTTAGAACCGTCGAAAAGTTTTGTCCCGTTACTTGATCTCTTAATGTTTGTTTTTTCCGATTTTCGGCGTATACGATCTCGAAGTATAAAAAAACAAGTTTGCCGGTTGGATCATGAAAACTAGTTTCGGATTTAGAGTTTCCGCGGTTTAGGGTTTAGGGTTTAGTGAATAGGGTTTGCGCGACGAATAGGTGTCTTTGGTCACACAAAGCCTGCAAAGAACGGTCTTGCGCGACGAACACAGGACTCGTCGTCGCGCAATCACAGCAAGCCCTTTCACCCCCTTCCTCCTTCAACATTTAGTCACAAATTTTTTCGCGTTTACAGAAAGCTGACTTGCGCGACGTTTCTCATATTCATCGGGCAATCTCGCCGCAATAAAACCGAAATTTTTTCCGTTATTACAACAGTCCGCGACAAAGTTTATTTGGTCGCACAAAGCCTGCATAGAACGGTCTTGCGCGACGAACACAGGACTCGTCGTCGCGCAATATCAGCCAGACCTTTCACCTTTCACCCTCTTCCTCCTTGGACACTTAGTGAAAATTTTTTGCGAGTTTTTGCCCGACGCTGTACGTACTCGTCGCGCAATCTCAGCCAGCCCTTTCTCCTTTCACCCTCTCCCTCCTTGGACACTTAGTATACATTTTTTTGCGAGTTTTTGCGCGACGCTCTACGTATGCGTCGCGCAAGTTCTCGCCGCTAAAAACTAAGCCCCAAATTCTGGTGTACTGGCAACATTGCGCGACGAAATACAGTATCCTGCGTCGCGCAAGTTTTCAATCTCTCCCGCTAAACCCTGAGCCCCAAATTCTGGCGGATTGGCAACATTGCACGACCAAACACAGTATCATCCTTCGCGCAAGGTTTCAATCTCTCCCGCTAAACCCTAAATCCCAAATTTTGGCGGACTGGCAACATTGCGCGACGGCATACTATGTTGTGCGTCGCGCAAAAACTACCCTTTTACAAAATTTTGGCGGATTGACGACATTGCGCGACGGAACCTACATTTATTTCGTCGCGCAAGAGTCAATTAAAATTTCTTGCGCGACGTTATTTTTTCTTCGTCGCACAAAAACGAATAAACTTTCAGAAAAACCGTCTCTCTCTCCGCCATCAGCTCAGCCTCCTACCCTGGTGGATTTGGACAGCGCCGCCACAACGGTGGTACCCCGGAGCTTCCCCGTCGTCACCGTCGAGCCAGCCGCCGCAATTTCCTCGGTTTTCACCGAATCTGCGCCGCCGTCATTCTCTCTCCTCCGACGACCAAATTCGACACCTGAGGTATGGTTTCTGTTCTATTTTTGATGCTTTAGCTGATGGTTGGGTAGGATTTCTGAAATTGTTGCAATAGGGCAGTGAATTTGAAACCCTAAGTTTCGGCCGGTTTTTGATTTTCAATTCTGGCCACTTCCGGCCATTTTTCGGGGTATGTCCGAGAACAAAAGTGGCTCCAATTGATGTTTTGAACCTAGGGTAGGAACCTTGGCCCTTAGTTTTTAGAATTTTTCGGCGATTGGTATCGCTTTCGACACCCACGCGCTGCAGGCGCGTGTGGTGACTCGTGGGTTACTGTAGCAGGCACGCATTAGTCCCAGTGCAATCCTCTAGTTGTCACGAGCGCATAGGTGTTTTCGGATTGGAATTTGGTTACCGTTTGAGTCTCGAACGGATTTTGCCTATTGTGCGATTTCCGGATTTGTTATGTTCGGACCGTTGGATCGAACTCAAACTCACGTATGGTGTACCTTGTATTTCTTGGATCGTCTAGGATTCGACGGATCGTGGATCGGAGTCCTGGATACTCCGAACTCGCAAACCCTAGGTCAATAATCTGAATAAAATTGTATGTGTTTTCAAATATTCGTATATTTTATTAATTTGTATGTGTATTAATGAAATTGTGCAGATGTCAGACCTGATTACACGTCGTAGGGCTGTGACGACCACGCAGGGTTCGGAGCCCCCGACTCAGCCTACAGCTGCTGCCACTGCTGCAGCATCTGCTGCCACTGCGCCAGCACTGATGGACCACTTGGCGTTTGGACCTGCGGGGTCCCAGGCGCCTGCCTCATCAGCGTCATCAGTGGCGCAGCCTGTTAGCGCCAGGCGGCGTCATCGGCCCGCCAGCACCACCGACACCACATCCACTGATGCGTCGGGGTCACAGCCAGGTATAGCTTTCCTTTTTCTCCAGTTAATTTTTTTTTTTATTTCTTGTTTTTGTTTTTGTTTTTTTGTGTGTGTGTATTTTATTGTTAAATTTGTTATTTATTTAACATTCATGTCATCTTTCTTTGCAGCCAAGAAGAACACCCGAGGGCCGTGTCGGCAGTTGAAGACGGCGAAGGTCACCCGGGTGACTAACAGTCGTATCAACATCGGATACGACGAGCGACATCGGGCTGCACCGACGGCGGAGTTGCATAGCTCCTTGGCCCACGACATTGGTCATGTCATTCGGAGCCATTGCCCGATGCAATGGAAGTCTTGGAAGGTGATGCCTGACGAGACCAAGACGGAGGTTCGCGGCCAGTTGTCGGTATGTAGGCCTTTTCATTCTTTTTCTTTCAAACGTTATATTTCTATTATTTAAATGTATGTAATTAATTTATTGCAGACGAACTACAACTTGGAGGACCTGGACGACGAGTCGTTGGCGTACTTCAACAGACTCTTCTCTGAGAGGTACAAACAGTGGAAGAGCGACTTGCACCACCATTTTGAGGCGTTTGATGATCCGCAAGTCGCTCTTCAAGAGGGTTGCCCGAAAGAGCTTGAGGGGCGGGAGGATAGTTGGGCGTGGCTCTGCGCTCATTTTCAGGCGCCCGCTTTTGTGGTAATTTTTTATATTTAATTTTAATTTCTTACTAATGTTTATTTTCTTACTAATGTTTTTTTAATTTTTTATATTTAATTTCAATTTCAACTAATACGTTTTATTTTTTGTATAACAGAATAAAGCCAAAGTCAATAAGGGCAATAGGAAGAAGAAGACTCTTCTCCATCATTCGGGTTCCAGGCCCTTCTCCTATAGGATGGATGCACGGCGTCAGGTAATAATAAAATAATTTTTATTTAATTTTTAATATTTCATTATTCTTAATTTATTTTTTCGTACTAATATTTTTCTTCTTTTGTTCAATTTGGGGGGGGTCCAAATTCCCAGAGATCGACGTCTTTGGCGACGTTTATGTTCGACCTGGGAATGAGTTGGCCGAGTCCCTTCATGTAAGTATTATTTAATTTTAATTCTTATGTTACGCATTCAACTTTAAAGGTTATTATATGAATGTTTGAATTTATATTTTATGTTATGCTAAACAGACGACGATGGTGGAGAGGAGCCAGTTGGTTCTTCAGGAGTCTGCCTCCCAACTTCCTCCCGATACTCCGATCGAGTCTGTGGATCCTCCACAGGATGCTGGGTTTCAGATCTTGACGGAGACATTGGATCAGACTCTAGGGAGGAGACCGGGGACATATTGTCGAGGGATGGGGAATGCCAGGCGGAGGGAACCCAGACCCCGTTCATCAGCGCAGTCAAACAGTCAGGTCACTGCTTTGACAGCACAGGTGGCCACTCTTCAGAGCCAGATGTCGGTCATTCTGCAGTCCCTCGCACAGTCCGGCATTCCAGTCCCGCATTTTGATGCGCCGACCTCCGAGCCCGTCCATCCAGAGCATCCCCACCAGACGACGGCCCCTGTAGACCCCCAGACCTCTGAACCGCATGTGCCAGACGACAATGTAGATTTTGGAACATTATTCGATTAGTTTTTTTATTTTCGTAATTATTTTTTAAATCTTTCTCTTGTAGCATACATTTATTTTATATAATAGATTTGTTATTTACAATTCAATTTTTTTCATTGGAATTTCATTTTATTACCCAAAAAAAAAAACCAAATTTATTTTTTTATAAAATAAAACAAAAGTAATATTAAAATTATATAATAATTATGTATATTAATTTTGCGCGACGAAATCTTTCTCGTCGCGCAAATTTATATATTCCGAAAAAATAATGTTTCATTTTTTTAAAATACATATAATTATTCTTGCGCGACGAAAATTTTCGTCGCTAAAATGGATTTCCACGACAACAGTGTTGCGTCGCGCAAATTTTTTGGGCACGTACCGCGCGATGAACTTTTCCGTCGCGCAAAACATTATGCACGACAACATTGTTTCGTCGCGAAATACGTGTAGACCCGAATTGCGCGACGAAGAATTCTTGGTGCCGCAAATGTCTACGAGACGTATTGCGCGACGAAAATTATTCGCCGTGCATTGTTGTGGCGACGAATCTACTTTCGTCGCGCATAATTTTGTGCGACGAACTGTTTCGTCGTCTCTGAACCTTTTGTGTAACGAAGGTTAACCGTCGCACAAAATTGCGCGACGAGTGATACAATCGGTCACGCAAAGTCTTTCTTCACGATCTTTGCGCGACAGATAACGCGTGATGAATTGTCTGTCGCGCTTGAGTTCGTGCGACTATATGTTACTCGGCGCGACGAAATTGGATTCATCGCGCAAATCCTAAAATGTAGTAGTGTAAGCATATAATTACAGCATTGCCTTTGGAGTATTCTCCTTGGAAAGGAAGAAACCACCAAATTCCACATACATTTATTTCACCATACCGCAACTTTAAACTGTAGAATTTGCTAATTTTCTAGTCCAACACCGCAATAGGCCTTGATAGGAGACTTCGCTTTTTTGGCCTCAGCTGTAGTATAAAACCTTATAAACCCTCGACTATCAAATGGGTTGTAGAGCAGTGGGTGGCTGTCATCCACTTGTTCTTGCGGTACTTGCAACACCCGATTGTTGAATGTAAACATCCCAAGTGAGTATCTTATCTTGTCCCCACAATCCTTCACTCGATGGTGGCAAGCTTTTATTCTGTCATTACTCCATACCTAATTAAACCAACTCCAAAAAGAAAATATTATATCGTGGTATGATGAGCAAAATTTAGTTTAAGGTTTAGAAAATTGTCCTTGTATATTTATCAACAAGCACGAATACGTATATGTATGGTACCCACCTGCAATCCATCACCGGCCATGAACAAGAACTGTGAAGGTGCCGACTCAATGCTAATCCAATCACCTTCCCTTTGTTTGGACCTCCAACCCACCAACATCGTGCTGAACAACAATGGTGGCAAAGTTCTTGTCTGTATGGCTCGCAAACCTTAAGGTGGCATCAGTTTCCTTTAGTGTGTTATATTTGAGGAACCTAAGAAGTTGACTGTTGTAGCTAGCAAGACTCGTACTGCTTTGCTGCCTCAAAGCTTTCAAACAGCATTTGTTCCACTGTGTGCTCCAAGCCTGCTAATAACTCGGCATATGAATCTATGATCTCACTGTCCAAAACAAGAAAATAGAAATTAAGTACGTGTTATAAAAAATTTAAGGATTTTGTTAAATGAGTAACGATATTTCGAGATTTAAGTTGTCAAACAAATGCATATGTTGGATTGTAAATTTAAACCAATTTCGAGTAAGAATTCGGCATGGAAGGTTTAAATTGGTCATATGTGAAAATCATAGGGTGTAAATTGATGAAATTGAAAGCCGGGAGCCATATTGAAAATGACCCCGAACATCAAGGGTGTGTTTCGTCGTTAGCCCTATAGAATATAAGTATGACAAGAGAATATTACCCTTTAACATTTAATAGTATAAAAAGGGGAATTACCAGAAGTTGTTCTTGCCATCGGGCCACATAAGTTGTCTGAATTTATGAGTTTCTTGTGGGGACGTGACATTGTCGATGGCCAAGCCTTCATAGAGAGGCATGAGAGGGTTTGACCCAATATACCCACGATATGGTTCCTCACTTGTGTTCTTTATTTTGCTTTCAATTGGAACCTCAAACAGATCTTTGGTCTGACCAAAGATTTTGTCTAGAAGTTCTGCAGAAACTTTATCATAAAACGCCACGAAACAGCCGTATTCTTCGAGTGCATACCGGACTTGTTTGGAGGTGGACAGCCAAGAACTTGAGCTAGGCTTCAAGTCTTCAACGGAAAAATTGATTGTAGGAAGCTTAGGAGGTGATCGGGAGCCCATTTCACTAAGACTGGGATTATGCGATATTTTACTTTTACTATCACTTGCTTTGAGAGAAAACTGATGGCTTTGCAAAATGAAGCTTTTGCATGCTACTTTTTAAAGTGGTTATAGGCATTTTCTCCTAAGAAATTTTTATTAAGAAAATAAAAGGACACAAGAAATATGAACAGTAGCTTTAGGCTTAAGCTTTCTATAGTGGTTTGAGGTTATATGTATTTTATCCTAAGAAAAAAAAAATGCACACAAGAAATATGAATGGTAGCTTTAGCTTAAGGACGTGAATATTTCTGGGATAATAATTTATTTATTTATTTATTTATAATATTTGTTGTTCACAGGTGTAAAAGAATCAAACTCAAATGTAAAAGAAGAAATACACTGTATTAGTCTACTGACCAAACTGAGCATGGAACAAACTCATTGGGAAGCTTCCCTTGGGCAACATCATTTGTGATTTTACTCAGTTCAACGCCGTCAGCTTATTTAGTAGGTGGTCTAACTTTTCAGGCATCATAAAGCACATGCATCGTTTTTTTCTCGGTGGGACACATCAATTGATTCTTGTCGGTTGGTGCTCGTGGAAATTCTATGCGCCCCTTCTACAGTCAAAGTCTCTGTATTTGAAATTGATGTCTTCCCAAGTCTCGTGTTTGTCTATGCAGCAGAAACACTTCTGCTCACAGGATCTATACAGGCCTTAGTTAGTGTGGACGTTGCTAGAATTGTAAGATTGGAGATGCAAAAATATAAATAGGGTTAATATTATTTTACCCCTTTAAGGTTTGGGTCATTCTTGAAATGGGCTATGCGGTTTTAATTTTATCAATTTAAGCCATAACGTTTTAAAATTCGACCAATTTACACGTTCCATCAATTTAACTGTTTGGTATTCTGTTAAGTGATGATGTGGCAGACGCGGAGTCCAGCTTTTTAGCATAGGTGTAATAAAATGACAGGACCCAACCCAATTTCCACTTTGGAATTCGAGTCAAGTCCTGTGCGTGTCCGACACCTGGCGAATGTCGGGCACAAATGACCTTTTTACCCTTCTTACTTCAATTTCTCTTTAAATTTCCTTAGACTTCTGCCGAAAATTCGGCAAAGTCTCCTCTGTATTTTGATCAATCCCAAAATTTTTCATCTGTCAACAATCTCAAATATTTTCACCCAACTACCAGAATGTTTCTAGTAATCAATTCGATTCTAAACACCAAATTTTCAACTGGATATAAAAGCATATTCTCAAGTTCTCAGGTTTTAAAGGATTTTCTACAACGCTACCTTACTTGGTGGTGCGGAAGCTATGACTGGCCCGGTGGTGGATCCCGCGTACCTCTATGGCCTGGGGGCGAAAAACAGTTTGAAAAAATGTGAGTGGACCAAAAATAATGTTCTTCAAAGCAATTCTCATAAACATAATATCCCCCATTGTAAAAAAAAAAAATTTAACTAAATAAAACTGAATACTTACTTTCTACATCACGCATAGTCAATTCAAGGCATTCTATATCAGTCATATTCAAGCTCGAAAGTTTCATACAAAAACCACTGAATTCAAAGCTTTCATAAAAGTACTGAAGTCAAACGCGTATAAAAACTCTGTACTTAGACCTTTCATATAACTGAATAAATATAAAGGGATCTATGTCCAAAAAAATCAGAAAAACTGATTTATAATAGCTGAAAATCAACATTTAATAAAGAAACTCAGAATCCTTTGAAAATACCACGAGTATGTACCCCTGTCATTTCCGTCAATTCCCTGGCAGGTCTCGGGCGTCACACAGACTTACCCGAGCCGCAAACTGGCGAAATCGGGGGACTATGATCAGCCTGTCCCGCCGGCAGATTCCTCGATGACACCAAGTCAACTCGAGTCGCTCTGGCAGGATGCAGGGGACAGTAGTCAGCCTGATCCGCAATCTTGGCAGGTCTCGGGGACATAAAGTCAGCCGAGCCGCAATCCTGGCAGGTCTCGGGACACCAAGTCTGCCGAGCCGCAAATTCCGGCACTCACGGTCCGAGCGTCCCCGTAACTCGTGAGGCAAAGTCAAGTGCACTGACTGAACTATAATCAGACTGGATGTCCGTAGACATCGGTCCGACTCTAGGTAATCACCATAAAGAAAAACGGGTACGAGGTGGTTTTAAAATAATGTCCTTTTAAAAAAGAAATATCTGAATAATAACTGTAAAACTCAAGTCGTGCTGCGGTCTTAACTGATTCAAAACTCAAACTCTGTTTCTGTAACTGGTAAATAAGCAGCACCGACTTATAGCATTATTATTGTACTGCTCATATTCAAAATCGTATTAAAACTTACTCAAAGACTGAATGAAGAAACTTACTCAAATAAACTCATTTATAAAACTCATGTAGATAAAATCATTTATAAAATCTATTTTATATAAAAGCACATCAATTCATATAAAAGCACATCAATTCATTCATGAAATCTGATTTATGAAAGAAGGTCCACTCACAAATGGTCCGAGCTACTTCGATCCCTCAGAGGTCTCCTTTTAAAATCCTGTCGGGCTCCTGGTGCCTTACTCGATCGATTTGGTGGAGAAACGGAGGAGAAATCTGAGCTGGAAGTTCGGGTGGCATTCGGGCGAACCATCGTCGGAAATCATGGTTTTCCGGCCAGATTCCGGCACCCCCGAGGCTGGTGTTGGTCGGAAAAGAACGGCGGTCGAGTCACGGTTCCAACAATACCCACGGCGGAGATCGGTTCCAAGTATGGTGGCCGTGGTGACGAGTTGAATGGGTGGAGGTCAGGGGCGGTTTGGCTGCGGGAGGAGAGAGAGAGGGCTGACGGGGGAGAGGAGAGAGAGTGATATAAATATCTGACTTTTTGACCAAATTACCATTTTGCCCCTCACGATTTTTAGACCATAACTTCTTCGTTACGGCTCCGATTCGGGTCTACTCCGTGTCTACGAACTCCTTTCGCCGCGCTCTACGCAATGGCGTAGGCGAAATTCCCAAATTCTTTCCCGATTAAAAAGTTAAATTTTCCCCTATTAAAATATACGAGGGCAATTTGGTCATTTCGCTAAAAGATATTTTCCTTACCTTTTTAAGATATTTTCTTTCTTTTTGATATTTTGTTTTGGGTTCTTACATAAAACATGTGACAAATAATATTAAAAAATTCTTTATTATTAAAGTTAATTAAAATCAATTATTTAAATCCAATATATATATATATAACATCATTAAAAAACCCTTCAAAATAAAAATCAATTATTTTAAATAAATTTAAAAAAAAAAAAAAAAATTCCAACCAAACCCCCCAAGTCATAACCAACTTGAAATCGGTATTTAGGTGACGATGAGTAAACTTAAAAGATATTCAACCAAAAATGCAACAAACTTCACACACTCTAGACCTTGGCCAATCACTCTTATGACTAATCAATTGTCAGATATGAATTATACCAAACAACAACATACACAGAGCATACCATGATGTACCTGCAGGCCTAGAGGATTACTAGTGACAACCTAGGCACTCAGAAGGACCCATCAATCTAGGCATCCCCTGTGCAAGCAACAACTATGGTGAAAGTGTGTGAAGACAGCATAATCAAGCAAACACCAAACAGCAGATAATGATGACTAGTCAACCACAATTCATACGATGACTAGTCGATCACCAAGAACACAAACCCAGAAAAATTACAAGGATGCAATCAGAAATTGTTCACCCAGAAACCCACCATTGGGAAAAACTGGGGGTCATCAACCGACCAGGCAATCCACTAAATAGAAAAAGATTCTTACAAAGGAACACAAGCAAGCTCAAGCAAAACCTAGATCTATTTAGGAAGATGAGCAATACCTCCTTTGTGCAATCTTCTTCTCCAACTTAGCAAAACTTGAAGCCCAGTTCTTCATGGCAATGGCAGCTCCTTCTTCAGCTCATTCATCCCATGGCACCAGCTTGCAAGCTCAACTCAAACAGAAACCAAAATTTGGATTCAAAGGAGAATGACCAATTTCTTCAAGAAACCATACTCTTGAAGAAATCAGTAGTGAATCTGACCTAGATATAAATGAGAGAATGTTTTATGAAGCTAGATGCAGATTCATATTTCAAATGCAGTTTTTTCATAAAGAAATCAATTTGAAAAAACTCATAGATGAAATATTGTTCTCTCTTGAGGAAGAAGAACGGAAAGATAGAAAACCAATCTTTCCTCCAATTCAACACAAAAGAGACGGCTTACCAAAAGAGGAATCGCAAGGCCTATACAGACTAAAAAATTCCCTTAGGTCAGAATCCCATGTGGTAGCAGAGAGAGAAAAAGGAATAGGACAAAAAAGTTGGTTATCAAGCTGGAGAGCAAGGATGACTAGTCATCCAAGAAACAGATGACTAGTCATCATTTTATGAAAATAGTATAATGCAATGCACAATTTACCTTTGCCAATTTGCAAGAACCTCCATATGATAGTTGTTAGTTAAGAACACCTAGAGAAGCTATTCTCAATCTAAACTTGAGCTTGATAAATAACAATAGAAATCCTATTACAAAGTTGTCAAGGGAAGCCAAAAGAAAAACCCAAAATGCATACATTAACACAACTCCACCACCAAACCCTCTCCTCTCTTTCAACCTAGACCACCTCACAACCATCCCCTGCAAACAACCCAGACCACCTCACAACCGCAGCCTACAAACAACCAAACCACCTCACAACCACTGCCTGCAAATAACCCAGATCGTCTCACAACCACTGCTTCCAACTTTCCCCGTTCTCCAACCTATCGCACCCCAAATCTGAAACCATCCCTGCCCCTAGCTGCCTCCCTCTGAAACTCTAACCCCTCGAAACCTAGATCGTCGCTGACGAAGCCATGCCTAAAAAGTTCGTTAGCTACGAAAAAATGGCAGCGCCAACCATACTGAGTTCAGCAGCTATGTCGAAGACCTGAACATAATCAGGTCGGGTTTTACAGATTATGGAGAGTCCGGGACCAACCAAAATGATTAGTTTAAAGGGTACGACCAATCTGGGAACAACCCACATAACAATTTCAAGAGCTATGGCAATTGAGATACTTCTGGGGTAGATGGATTCTCAAATGACGGTGGTAGTGGCGGTACAATTTGAAGAGCTATGGCGGGTTAGGGAGGTGAAGTTGAAGGGTGGAGATGAGCGTGGGTATCTGAATGAGAAATGGGTGTTGGGAACGAAGATGGGGATATTGGAAGAGAAGGAGGAGGAGGAAGAAGAAGGATGGGTGGTGGAGATGCTGGGTTTGGATTTAGGGTTTGACGGGTGGAGAGAAGAAGGAAGAGGAAGAAGGATGGGTGGTGGGGATGCTGGGTTCGGATTTAGGTTTGATGGGTGGGGAGTTTGAAGGGTTTTTTAATTATGTTTTTTTTTTTTTTTGGGTTTAAATAATTGATTTTAATTAACTTTAAAAATAAATAATTTTTTAATATTATTTGTCACATATTTTATTACACCTATGCTAAAAAGGTGGACCCCGCGTCTGCCACGTCATCACTTAACAGAAGACCAAGCGGTCAAATTGACGGAACGTGTAAATTGGTTGAATTTTAAAAAGTTAGGGCGTAAATTAACAAAATTAAAACCGCGTGGCCCATTTCAAGAATGATCCCAAACCTTGAGGGGGTAAAATGATGTTAGCCCATATAAATATTAGTTCGAAAAATACATAAATGTTCAAAACTTTTCTATTAAAGTTAAATACTTTTCAATTTTTCATGTACTGATTTTTTGAAGGGGACCCACATACTTAAATTAACAAGCTTCTTATTAGTGTATTTATAAAAAGTAGCATATAGATAAAAAGTAACATATAGATAAAGATAGACGAATTATCGATCCACTATTAACAACACAGATATTGTCCCTAACTTAACTACTTACAAAGTCCAATAAGTGTGGGGTTTTTTCACAAAAGACTTTGGTATTATTAAGAGTGTGCCACTTATTATATATTGTATTTCATTTAATCAAGTTTCCAATTTGTGACTTATATTCTTCAACAAAGTTTACAAAAGTGGGTGAGTGGCTCTTCCAAGTACAATACATACTAAAACTTGATTAACTCTTTGTACACAGTATGTCCATATATTTAAATTGATAAAAAAAAATTTGTACTAAATTTAAGCAAAATTGGCTAAAATAGCCCCTTCGTAAAATACTTAGGCCATCTCCAACCGTAAGGCTAAATGTAGTTCATGGCTAAAAATTTAGCCCCCCAAAATATTAATTTTTTAAAGAATAGTGCAAGGCAAATTTTTTCCTTCTCCAGCCATGCATGGCTATATTTTAGGGTCTTTCATATTTTATTATTTTGAGAAAAACTATAGTACAACACTTATACATTCCACAACCATATATTGTTTAATTTAATTAAACTATTTTTTTTTTAAATAAAGCCAACAAAGGCAATTAAAAAAATAAAAATTGGAAGGGTTTCAAGGGTCTGACCTTCAACGGTCATGACCTACAATTTTTTATAATTTTTTTAAACAATACCAAACATTTAAAAATGTGAAGACAAAAAAATAAAGGATGGGTTTCAATGTTTGAGCTCCAATGGTCATGAACAAGGCTTTTTTATAATTGTTTTTAAACAACACTTGAAAAGATTTGAAAAGCTGACCACATTTATTATTTTTATTTTTATTTTTATAAAGAGAGTGGGCAGGTCTGACCTCCAGCGTCAGTGCCAACAATTTTTTATACTTTTTTCTTAAACATTATGAATTGAAACATTCAAAAGGCTTTTAAAAATCTATATATGTCAATGTTGGCTATTGAAAATCACATGGATGGGCCCCACTACAAATTTGGCCTAGGCCAAAGCTGGGCTACGTTTTGTCCTGGTCTAAAGCCAAAATTTTGTTTAGCCCATGACTAGAGATGAGTTTTACATTATTTTAGGGCTATATTTGGGATATAGTCCATGACTAGAGATGACTTTACTAGTAGGGAAGGACCCAGGATTTTAAAATTGGGTGGGCTAGATTTACCTTATTGAAATGTTAGATTTTAGGCTTATGGAATTGATCATATGTGTGTGTGTATATATATATATATAAATAATTTAAGAACATATCCTTTTTATTTTATTTGTTTAAAAGACCTATTTTACACCAACAATGCCAGCTAAGGTCTACCATGATGAACAAAAATGAATTAAGAGAAAAGGAAATTCATAAGAAAATTCAAAAATGAAAATTTATCATCACAAAGATAGAGTCAGATAGACACATGGCAACTAGAGGTAACACTACAATTATCCAATTAGTTCAAATTAATATTTCTACTATAAATGGGATTAACATTAACACTAACAATAAAAAATAAATAAAAAAACTCACCTGGGCTATAGCCCAGGTTGTACAAGTCATAGGGCCGTCCCTGCTTACTACCTGCTTAGTTCACATAACGGATTTGAGAGGAAATCACTTTCCACGTTATTTCCCAAGGAATGGGAAATTGAAGATTCATTTCCCACGTTTGATAATATTGGGAAAGTAACCTAGAGATATCAGTTTATTTCATTTCCCATGTTTATTTTGAGTAGGAGTAGAAAACAAAGTTTGTATAATTTTTCAATTATACCCATATTAAATTAAATTAGAAAAAAATATTTAATGATATATTATAATTATACATGAATATGAGTGATTATGAAAGGCTTCTAGATTGACAGCTGGTTGATGTGTATGATTCCCTCTTCCATAATTCGTAAATATTCTTATTTTCCATCTTCTATTTTTTGTCTCTCTTATTGTACTTTCAATATTTACTTTTAAAACATGTTTCTTATCTTTATTCTTTTTTATTAGCTGAAGAAACTGGCCAATGAGAAAACCAACGAAGAAACTGGCCATACACGTATGGGTCAACCGACCCCATCCTCTCTAATGCATATTCTAGACAAGGATGGTTTCCATGCCACCAACCCCAAGGAATGACTAATGGTAGCAGCTGTGAGGACTTCTTGACATGTTTTTGTCGTACGTTTGCGCCGCCTTCTTTTGTGGGCTTTGTACTTCTCCCCGGCATTTTGCTTGGTTGTTTTGAAATTCCATGTTTCAGATTTAAAAAAAAAAAAAAAAAAACTGGCCATACACTTTAGCCCTTTTCTTGTAGTACTTGGGCATCCATAACGTTGTTATTGCGGACAGAGAAAACGATCGACGCCCGTTGCTGTTAGGACCATATACCATGACTATACCATCCCACCTGCCCCTGCTGCGATTAGGACTGGACAAAAATTAAGTATTTGGATTTGAAATTGATGTCTTCTCAAGCATAATGTTTGTCCTATGCAGAGGAAGAACAGTCCTATAGCAATGGTTTAGTATTTTTATACATATTAAATTGTGATTAACTTTTTTAACCAAAATAATGTCCATGTATTCAACTATATATGATTAGCTTTGTTCTACGAAACTAAGATAAATTTTGACTAAAAAATAGGAAGCATAAATGAAAATGCTCTATATACATATAATATATACAAAATTAGTGAAATACCCATTCCTAGACATAAAATTATAAATATACCATATACTATTTGATGTATATAAACACACCAAAAGTAAACCCAAAATGTCGATTTTTGGATTTAATTTCTATGTTAGATTACAGTTTTAACCTTTTGGTTTGAATTTTTTGAAATAGGTCCAAAACTCGCCAGATAGGATAGGAATTTGAAGAACAAATTTTGAATACGCGTAGATCTCTGCATATTTCAACTCCAAGCTCAAAGTCGCTGGTTCTAGTAGCGATTTCGAATTCAGTGACCCTAAAACTGCAGCTTTAGATAAACAGAAGGAGAAGCCAGAAATGGAAGAGAACGAAGGTGTTCAACGCCAATGCCGGTATTAACAATGTACTTCTATGACATGGTATTAACAATGTACTTTTGTGACATGATATTAACAAGGTACTAGGCTTGTTTTGGGATTTTTTTTTTTTTTGGTTTTTTGTGTTGGGCTTGTTTTAAGTTAATAAGTGGCAGTCATGTAATTTATAGGAACATCAACACTTATTTCTTATGTAGTAAATGATTTTTGAGTATGTTTCTACAGTGCATTTCATATGGGGTTTTTATTTATTTATAATTACAGCTACTATTTTGGGTATATTACTAAAGCTCCCTATAATATAACATGCGACAAATGTCAGATGGAGTGATGATATAACTGTTCTCCTCCCATATTACCTAGCACCGTAAAATTCTTACATCTCTATTTATTCTCTATATGAACATAAAATCCAATGGTGAATTTGGACACTACTCAGATTGTTTTTTGTCAAGACGAGTCATTGAAGTAACAATCCAACATAATTTAAAACGTTAGTCATGACAATATTATTTGCAAAATGTTGACTAAAAGCCTTATCCACGCCTAAAAGGCTTCTAGATTTGTAGAGAGTGATGTGTATGATTCTTTTTGGTACATGTGGTGTATGAATGCATACCTATTCAATTGAAAAATGCTATCTTTCTCTCTCTTAGGTCATGCTTTTGTCTTCGCACTAAAGTTTCTTCTTTTTCATCTTTTTATCTTTATTTTGCTAAATAGTATGGACTAACAGTTGTGGGTTATGTAAGTTGATATCTTTCGAAAATATTTCAATATTTTAAAGGGAGATTCACTATTATACCTAATATAGGAGCCTAAATTATAAAAAACCCTATATGAAATGGATTTTAGAAACATACCCAAAGCTTATTTACAACATAACAAAAAAGACTTTTAACTTCTTTTAAATTACAAAATTGCCATTAATTTCTTCAAACAAACCCAACCCCAAAATCTCATAAAAAAGCCCAAAACACTCAAGAGGGATCAAAGTAATTTAAAAATCAAAATTAAATTCAATAGGACCAGTTGTCATTTTTTGAGTTTTTTTTGGGTTTGTTTATAGAAATTAAATGGTGTAGGGTTTATCTATATTATTAGTGCTAAGAATGGGTATATGACTAAATATAAATTAGGCTTCTATATATGAGGTAGATGCAAAAGTGAAACCCAATATTAATAGAGTTATTTACATTAACACCCCTTCAAGTTTTCGGCTTTTTCATAAAACTCCCTAAGGTTTCAAAAATTGCACACACACCCCTTGCGGTTTCAAATTGTTAAAAAAAAAAAAAATTCATTTTTTGTTGATTGTTCGTCGAAAACTTGATGATTTCATCTTTAAAAGTGTGTGCAAATGACAAAATCAAACTCAATGAATGCATGATTAATCTAATGTCAAATGCTAACTTTCATTTGGAGCATTTTTTTATATATATAAAATCATCAAGTTTTGAATGAAAAATCAACGAAAATGAGTTTTGTGAAAACAATTTAAAATCTCAAGGGGTGCTCGTGAAATTTTAGAAACCTCAGGGGGGGTTTTGTGAAAAAGTTGAAAACCTGAGGAGGTTTTAGTGTAAATAACTCATATTAATACAACGAATTGGGTACCTTGTTGATGATTGCGTATTACAATCGTCGTTTGGTGCAATGTGACTGGACTTATTAAATTGGACAACAGTCTCACCCCACTTGAAAGGATGGGACTCATAAAAACTCAATTGAACTCAACACCAATTTAATTAGCCGGACCACCAAATGAGGCCTTAAGTTTTAAGGGATTAGATTTGAGAGGTGCAAATTCAAATCATATTGTTTGGGTCTATTTTTAGTAAACGGATCTAAATGTGGCTCAAATATTCCACTTAAAAATTTGATACGCCAAATGTGAATGATTTCTAGAACTAGGAATTTGAGTGGATTTTATAAGTGGGATGCACCTCTCTCTCATCCTTTTCTCTCCCATCTTATTTTGGGCTAGTGTACCATTTAATATACATTAGGATAAATGGTTTGGATCTCTCCAACTTACTGCACTGGTTTTTTAAAATAAAAATAAAATATTTCTACATGTCCTACACAAAAATTATTGGGCTAACGATAAAAGATCCCTTGAAACACAAGGACTCATATTGAGAATGACCCAAACCTTTAGATGGTCTTTTGTCGTTAGCCCAAAATTATTTCATCATATGTCTCTTTCTCTCCTCCTTTTCAATTCTCTCATCATCTCTCATATGTGTTCTCTCTCTCTCTCTCTCTCTCTCTCTCTCTCCTTTGTTTCTATCTCCTCACTTTCTCTCTCTATTTGGTTTGATTTATGTGCACATGGATATACATTTTGTTTGATTTTTCATTTCCAGAACTTTTGGTCATGTTTGTTGCTAAGGAACTACGGGAAAATGAAGGAAAATTGTAATTGTTAATTTATGTACTTTTTTTAGTACAAACGATAGTCTAAACTAGAAGGGAGGAGATTTCTCTCTCACACACACATAACTAATGTCATAGGGGTTCGAACCTGAAACCTCTAGTCTGCAAGTCAATATCTTTTTCCACTTGGCTAGACCCCCGTTGGCTTAATTTATGTACCTTTTAACTTAGCTTGTTTGTTCAATAATTATTTTATTTCTAATTCTAGATTTGGATTGATCAGTAGGGAATTTAATTGGAATTTTTAACTGAATTTCTAACCCCCAAGTCCTAAGTTTTAGCATACGTACTAAATGAATACCGAAAACATCAGCATAGGAACCGAACAGCTTTAAGCTTGGTTGTGTTGTGATTCATAAAAATGAAAACCCTTTTTAGGGTGTTTTTCGTCACTCTCTTTCTTTTCTCCCCTGCACTTTCCTCTTGTCTTTCCTTTCTCTTTTATTTCCGTCTCTACTATTGAAAGAAGCAACCATTACATACTTTTGAAGCTGCAAAATCCAAGTACACATTTTATGCTTCAAAATTGAGAAAAATCGCGGAATGTAGAAAGGAGATTAAGGATATATACTAACAAGCATGGTTATCAAAAAATCCAAAATGCATGATTTGTAATCACTACTTAGAAGAATCCATCTCTTGTTCACATAATCTCTCAATAATATGACACACTACTTGTGACTTTATGGAATTTAAATTCAAGATCTCCCACGACAAGATCAAATGTTAATTGACTAATTTAATATACTTTCTAGATTTTTTTTTTAATGCGAAAAATAAGATTGCAAACTAAAATCTCTAAAACACGCATGTCCAAAGATGTCGAAATAAAAAGTAGAAGCGACAAAAAAAGGGAGACAAAATTCCCAAAGATGAGAAGGAGACATCCCATGGCCTAACTTAGGTAGAATTATTTGTATACAACACTTTACAATTATTATTTTTTTCTATACCCAAAAAAAAAAAAAAAAACATTCTTTTTGACCTTCTATATTATATTACTCGAACTTGATCCTAACCAATTGCTGAATATGAACTAGAGAAAAATAAGTTTAACTGGTGTGTGAAATTTGTGTTATTGCTATTGGTTAGGACTTAAGGACAAAGGTGGCTTTGTCTTGATTGTAACGTTTGGACGTGGTTGTGACTAAAATTTTAAGGAAGTTGAGTGTCAAACAGCCCACACCACCAAACTCTTTTTTCTTCTTCTTTCAAATTGGACTTTCATTCATAAGAAAATACCTAACAAGGCCCAAAACAAAATCAAACCCTAGCAAGTAAAGTAGGAAAATGCAACAACTGCCATGACCATCTCTGCAATAGGAGAAGCAAGAGGTCGGGGCAACTATAGCCAGGAGAGGGCCAAAACAACAACCTCCCAAACTAACGCCACAAACAAAAGTCCCATATCAACCATGAACCCTAAAATTGCCAAAACAAAAACACTAGAAAACCCCCAAATAACTCACTCCACAACGACACACTTTGCACTAGTCGAACACAAATTCGCACCAAGGGAACGACAGCCACACATCAGACAAAACCAAAGGGTAAAACAAGCCCATAACAAGTTGAACCAACAAGAACAAAATCATGGAAGGACGTGGTGTGAGCACCAGAGTCGAAACTTTATGAATCTTCCGGGAGGGATGCAAACATGCGTGTTTAGGATGAATAGCTGCAAACTTGGATTGAGGTTGGAATGAGGGAGGAAGGAGAGGAGTAGAGAAAGGAATAATGTATGAGGTGATATGGGAGATGTTGAACCCACCAACTATTTAAATGGATAACACGACATATGGTTTGAGGTATATCAAGGTAGGTTCGATTTAGTCTGTCCTTTTCTAGGAATGTACTTTATAGATCAAGCATATGGGTTTTAGGAGAGGGAGGAAAACCGTCCCCTCTTCACAAGGGTTCCACCCCTATTTATAGGGGGATTTGATGATGCAAGGTAATACAAGCCAACCACCTCGACTCGGAGCCGAGCCGCATATGTCACATCCTATTTTGCCAAGGGGCAGTTGGATGGGATTTTCACCCATGCTTTAGTTTGTAGTGGCCTGTGTTTTCTATCTCTGCTTGGGGGGGGGGGGGCGCTAGCAGAGTAGCCCTCCTGTTAGGTATGGAGACAGTCTTGTCTTGATGAGATGGGGTCTTGTCACCAGTGCGGGCAGTTCCTCATATTGTGGCTTTTTGGCAAGGTAGCGTTAGGAGCCGAGGCCGAGGTCTTTAGGTGCAATGTGTTGTACAAAGTCCACGTGTTGTCTTTTTATTGGATAGCTTAGCTCGGCATATGCCGAGAGTCAACAAGTCCCCCAACTTTCCAGGCAAGTTCCCTTGGGTAGGGAGTTGTCTGTTTGCCAAGCTGCCCGATTAAAAACGTCTTGGAAGCGTCAAGCTGTGCTTCAGCTGTGTTGGAGAGGTGGGTGTTTTTCTGGTCAGTTGGCAGTGGCCGAGTGCTTCCTTGGTCGGCTTGGTGAGTCCCCCAACTCCCCAGAGAAGGGGTTAGCTTGCCTTGGATATAGGAAACGGTGTGGACGCGTGTCAGATGCTCGGGATGCGTGGGTATTTATTGCAAGCGTCATGATGAGGAGTCCGGGGAATCGGAGCGGGTGGGACATTTGGGGTCGCATCGATTGGGAAACACTAGGCATTTGTGCCACTTGTCGTGATCCGGAGGTCGTAGAAAGGTTGATCGGACGGTGTTGGAGTGTGTGCTGGGGCCTATATATACTATGAGGTGCGAGCGTTTTTCATTTTTGCCCGGTTGAGAGTTCGTCGACTTACATGTGTGCGTGAGCTTTGTGAGTTTTGGAGGTCCGAGTTAGTGCTTGCAAAAGAGGAGCCAGTGGGGTGTGAGCTAGGCAGAGGAGGTCCACGTTTGAGCCAAGTGAGAGTTCCTCTTTCTCTGTTTGTTTTACTGCTGTGGTGATGGTGTCTGGGCAGACGGATGAGAGTGGGTTCAGTAAGAGTAGTATAAATTTTAGGGTGTTGCAGGAGGCCTGGCATCGGTTTGGTGATAGGCTAGTGGTGGGGATAGGGCTAAGGAAGAGCCTTCAGTGGTTGAGGTAATGAGCTCGTCAGAAGAGCGAGAGGGGGGATGCGAATGTAGAGAGGGATCCTGATGCCGAGGCGGGAGATGCCAAGGCTGAAGTTGAGGATGGAAGGGATGCCGAAGACCCTGATTGTTCTCGGGTGGATCTGGATGGGGTGCCTGTGAAAGTAAGTATGGCACGAGGTGTGGGGGAGGCGTCGTGCTCATATAGGCAGGGTGTGCCCATGCACCTGTATTTTTACGAAGAGGGGGAATGGTTGACGGATACAGCGCCGATGCGCATGACTCATGAGTTATTGGAGCGGATTCGGCCAGAGTATGAGGTTCCAAGGGATGTGGTTCTATCCCTGCCGCAACCGGATGATCGATCGAGCCAACCACCAAGGGGGTGGGTGATGCTGTATTGGGAGATGTTTAAGAATGGTCTGCGCTCGCCCTTACACCCGTTTGTGCAGTGATGGATGGCCTTCCTCAGCATTGCCCCTCACCAGATGAACCCAAATCTGCTGAGGACTATTTTTTGCATGTTCGTGTTGTGGAAGAGGCTCCATGGGATTGAGCTAAACACGAACATCCTGAGGTGCTGCTATGGGTTGAGGATGAGCCCAAAGCAAGCTGGTTTCTTCTATCTGCAGGCATTGCAGGGAAGTTGCTGGAGAATAACCCAAGTTCGCAGAAGTCGTGGAAAGATCATTGGTTTTTTGCAACTGGTGTTGGGAGGTGGCCTCGGGGGTGGAGAGGCCGATGGCTTTAGTGGCGAGGCGTTTTAGGG
>NC_047653.1:19460874-19489276 GCF_902201215.1 Prunus dulcis | reverse complement strand
GTTGGGAGGTGGCCTCGGGGGTGGAGAGGCCGATGACTTTAGTGGTGAGGCATTTTAGGGAGAAAGGTGGGGTTACTTTTTACAGCGGTCGGCCCGATGGGCAAAAACTTGATGCTTTCTGTTTTTTTTGTATGTGTGTGTGTGTGTGTTTTTTTTTTTTTTTCTTCCTTTTTTGGGGTGCCCAGAGTTTGGTTTGGACTAACAGGTTCTGTTTGAAATGGCAATGGATTGGGAGAGCAAGGAGTTGTCCGAGGATGAAGAGGGACAACTTGAGGTGATCCGTGCTCTGCCACCTAGTGCACTCGACGCGGCCGAGGTATTGTCGAGCAGTTCTCTGAGAAAGTCTGGTTTGCTAGACCCGATCCCAGAAGGTAAGGCTTTCTCGGTGTCGTGCCAAGGTTTTTGCTTGTCTTCTTGTGCTGGACTAACACTTTGTTTCGTGTAGCAATGGGTGTTGACAGGAATAACCCGAAAGCTCGGCAACTGTTGGAGAGGCTTTTGAAGAAGGGTACCAGCGCTTCGGTCTCTGGGAGGAGTGCACCACCTCTCTTAATAAGATGATCTATAACTATTGGCTCTTCAGTATAAGGGCTTTGGCTACATCCTTTTACTTTAGTACAATTTTGTTTATCGAATAGAGAGGATAGTATTGCGTTTACCAATTTTGAAGAACAAGTTCATAACGCATGTTTCAGAGTAATTACACGCTTGAAGTTGTGGAAAGTGATTAATAAAAGTCAACCTTAGAACTTATATTTTGTCTTCGAATCTCTCTTCCTCCAATATCGTATGTATACCAAAAAAAAAATTAAAAGTAAATAAAAACTTGAAGTTGTGACAATCCTTAGCCGTTCAAACTTGAAACAATTGGCACTTCTTTTTCTTTTTGTTTTCCCTTAATTATGGATTAATATTTCTATTGTCTTCCCTTCGTGCATTGACATTCTCATTTTCTATTTCCTGTTTTGCGAAATGAATTATGTGTGGAACCGAGAGAAACAAGGCAAAGGCCCGATATTATAGAAGGCCCAAGGGAACGAAAGATAAGCAACCCAAATAACCAAACAAGCCCACATAGGGAAAGCCCAAAAGCAAAAATACAGGACGACAATTACTGAAAGCCCCCTAGTAATTGAGACGTTTTTAAACATTTTTTTTTTTTACAATTCTTGCCATGTAGAAAAAGCCTTTGGTTTGGTCGGCATCACCAAACAGCTCTTTTTCTTGACTCCCTATCTCCACCCAAATTTGTTTAAAGGGACAAAAATAAAAAATTTGGTTTCGTCGTCATCACCACTAAATATGTCATCGGATTTCCCTATACACACTCTGGGGCTTCTCTATCCCTTTTTATTTATGAGTGCTGTTATTTACACCCACATGTTCTATTTTTCCACCCACTTTATTTTCAAAATTTTAAAGACAAATTTATCCTTTTGCAAAATTACTTCTAAAGACTTAAAAAAAAAAAAATCTTATAAAGTAAATTTATTTTTTCACAACACAATATATTAGTTTTTTTTAAAAAAAAAAAGGGAAAAAAAAGAAAAGAAAGCACGCTCAGGAAACTTGCAAGATAGGTGTAAACAATCGCATATGCAAACCTGCACAACTGCAACATCAAGGAACAATGCGATGAACTCACCATCATAGAACAAAATATCGATAATTTCGCCGATATTTCGGCGAAATTATCGTTTTTTTGGGGCAGCGATATTTTAGCACATTTCCATATCTATATCGTCAATTTATCGATAATTTCCTCGATAATTTCGCCGATATTTCAGTAACGATATTTT
The DNA here is from genome assembly GCF_902201215.1 of Prunus dulcis. NCBI lineage: Eukaryota > Viridiplantae > Streptophyta > Magnoliopsida > Rosales > Rosaceae > Prunus > Prunus dulcis. The sequence goes on along the minus strand of NC_047653.1, from coordinate 19,487,477 downwards.
CGTTCAAGTTGCAGCTTTAAATGGACAATATATCGCGATATTATCGATAATATCACGATATGAACTTACAAAATTAAACACAGCCTTCAGATGAACCCCTCAGCCTTCGAAACTCAGCCTTTCTCTGTCTCTCAACTCATTTGAAAAAAAAAAAAAAAAGCAGAAAGAGGAGAGCGAGAGAGAAGGGAAGAAGAGGAAAAAAAAATTTATGGAGTGGGTTTTTATGTTTTACTATTTTGGATTGTGATGAAGCAAGAGAGAAGAGGGGAGAGGAAGCAGGGAAAGAGACGGAGAGATAGAAGAAGAAAGAAAAAAAAGAAGAAAAAAGCAGATAGAGGAGAGCGAGAGAGAGAAAGGAAGAAGAGGGAAAAAAGGTATGGAGTGGGTCTTTATGTTTTACTGTTTTGGATTGTGATAGAGGAGAGAGAAGAGGGAAGATGAAGAAGAGAAAGAGACGGAGAGATAGAAGAAGAAAGGGAGAGAGAGAGAGAGAGAGAGAGAGAGAGAGAGAGAGAGAGAGTGGGAGTGTGAAACCGAAGAGGAAGAAGAGGAATAAATAAAAAAAATAAAAAGGGAGAGATGGGTGAATGCCCAAAAGAGAGAGAGAAGGTAGGTTGCATGTATCTGCAACCTTGGGAAGTTCAAACAAAAAAAAGGAAAAAAAAAACCTTGGGAAGTGGGAGAGAGAGGCAAGGAAACGTGAAAGTAATTGTGAAGTAGGAAATGTGACTTAATTACTTAATATAATTTATTTTTTTCTATTTAATTCATTTAATGTTATTGATTATTTTATTATTCATTATAAGTACTTACATTACTAAATTCTCCTTCAAATTGTTGCTTAATTACTTAAATCTTTATAATCATTTTCATTATTTGCTATTTAATTCTTCCTTGGATAAATTTATTTATGTTCTTAGTTAATTTTCAATCTTCACTATTATTTTTTAAGCATGGTAAAGTGCCTAATTTTCATGAAAAATCAAATTGGTTTACATCTTTAATTATTTTTCAATTTTTGATAAATAATAAATATAAGAACGTGTACCATGTCCAATGAATAACGTGAAATAAATTGTTGCTTAATTACTTAAATTTCTATAATCATTTTCTTTATTTCCTATTTAATTCTTCATTGGATAAATTTATTTATGTTCTTAGTTAATTTTCAATCTTCACTATTATTTTTTAAGCATGGTAAAGTGCCTAATTTTCATGACAAATCAAGTTGGTTTACATCTTTAATTATTTTTCAATTTTTGATAAATTAATAGATATAACAACGTGTACCATGTCCAGTAAATAACGTGAAATAAGGTTACTCATGTATCTTATCATGCAATTTATAAAGTGTAAAATATTGTACTAAAAAATGATAAATAAATTACTAAAGGGTGTTTAATTCTCTTTCATTAATTACTTCAGATTTTCTAAGTCACAGAGTTTGTCAGGTCGCAATATAATCAACTTAAATCACACAAACCCACTATCGGCATACATTCCAACAGTTCAAATCTCAGTCTAGGGCAAAACATCAGAGCGACTACTAAAAATATACAAAGGAATCAATCCTTTTACAAAACGAAAATCCTACAGCAAAAGAAAGGCGCGGAAGATGGGAAACGGCCCGGTGGTGGATTCCTGTGCACGTCTACTGCCTGGAGGCGCAAAACATTCAAAAATGTGAGTGGACAAATATAAAGGTCTAGAAAATAGCATATGAACATACTAACCCACTGTAAAAACAGTTATGCAAAACTGAATTTTACTCTTCATTATATTCGTACTAAAATCAATGCATTCACATAATTATATACGTCTATGCCAATCATACTCAAGGTTAATAAAACTCTCTTAAAAGCATTGAAATCAATTTAAAACTACCACCTATGTGTACCCCTTTAATTCCTGATAATCCGTCAATTCCCCTGACAGGTTTCGGTGACACAAAGTCAACCCGAGCCCCAAACTGGCAAGATCTAGGGGACCGTAGTCAGCCTGATCCGCATTCCTGGCTCCCACGGTCCGGGCGTCCCCTGAAACTCGTGAGGCAAATGTCAAGCGCGCTGACAAAACTGAATGCAACCTGGATGTCCGTGGACATCACCATATCCGAAGGCAACATATACCGAAGGCAACCTGTTTCTATAATTGGGTACCTAAGGTGGCTTAAGAAAATATAAAATTTCTGAAAGATCTGATGAATAACTGAATTTTTGTTAAATCTAGAACTCTGCTGCCATTTTATCTGATACATATTTCAATATTTATTTTCCATATCTTTTTAGCATTTTCAACTAGGCAGCAAATAAATAAAGATATTTAACTTCAACAAATCATGCTAGGAAAACCATAATCAATAAAACTTATTCAAGATCAAATAATGAAATTCATTTGCATAAAATCATTTATAAAACAAAAGTCCACTCACTCCGGGTCCGAGCTAGCTGGACCTCCTGAAGGCCCCTCCTGCGGGTCTGCCTGGCCCCGGGTGTCTGATTAAACCACCATGAATATTTAATTAATAAAACTGCTCCGTATAAGTATTTAATTAAAACTCTGACCCCCGGCTCTTAGAAGTGCATGCACAAACTTTAAAGTCATTCTTTTGCCCACTCAAGCAATTCGGATGGTTAGAACTGTCTTAAAATACCCGAGACTCACTAAGTGATAAACTTCCATATTGGTCAATACGGAACCTCGTGGGGTCCACGACCTCCAATTATCAATCCGAGAGTTCCTAAAAGTTCCTCACATTTAAATAACCATGTCCTGCAAGTCTAGTCTGAATCGGACGATAGAATTGACCACGATCGGGTAATCGCATAATTTCTAAACCCTAGCCCTAGGGTTCGCGATTTCGGAGTATCCAGGACTTTGATTCACAATCCGTCGAATCCTACACGATTCAGGAATTATCTAGAGTAACATATCTGAAAAAGATTACGATCCAACTGCTCCACAGTATTGAACCTGGAAATCGCACAATATGGAAAATCCGTTGGAGGCTCAAACAGTATCCAAATTGAGATCCGCGAATTCCTACGCGCTCGTGACAACCTAAAGATCGCATCAAGACCCAGTGCCATTGAACCACCCTCGCCCACGCGCCGGCACCGCTGGTTATCCAAAGCGATTACGCATCGCCGAAAAATCAACAATTTTATATGAAAACTTAGTTATTTATTTAGTACGTACATAAGAAATCTTAGTCATACAACAGTTTTATATGGGAACTTAGTTATTTATTCCGGTATTGTACTTGACTTTCTGACCGAATATAAGTAGACTAGGAAAACCCTTGCCACATAATAGATAAAAAGGAAGATGTTCACGGCCACTCTTTGGCCAAAATGTCCAGAGCCGCCTGACTTGAAAAAGAAAACTGCCATTGCCAACTGAACGAAGAACAGACTAGAGTCAATAAGGAAAATCTAACTATGGAATGATCGTTTACTTTTCATCTTACTAATATGTTTGGAATCGAACAATAAGCTAGGAAATAATTTGCATTTCCATTTTATCCTGTACTACTTGTTTCAGGAGACATGCACTTGGCGAGTGGACACATTGGCAAATGTGTATTGGATTAATAAATAAATACATACGGAGACATTCACTTGGGGAGTGTTTCAAGTGGCTGGTTCTTTCATGTCAATTAATGTGGCCTATATATAATGTGAAGGCGTTGGTCATTTCGGTATGGCACAGTAGGGAAGGAATTAAATGGGGTGAGTCAATGATACAAGAGAGGGTATACCTCTTAGAGACCGTTTGATAATTATTTTAATTTTAGTTTTTAGTTTTTATTTTTTATTTTTTGTGCTAGAGTATAGAAGAAAAAGAGAGAGAATGTGCCACGACCCGATTCGAAAATAAGGAATATTCCCTAATCATGATGTGAGTCATACAATAGTCATAAGAATAAAATCCTACAACCATGATATGATGAGAAAAAGAGCCACAAATTGTCACATCCTGGGATTGGCTCCGCCTTAGCACGATATTGTCCGCTTTAGGCCCCCCTCTCTGCCCTCACGTTTTGTTTCTAGGAACTCACGAGCAACTTCCCAGTAGGTGGCCCATCCTGGGATTGCTCTAACCCAAACTTGCTTAACTTCGGAGTTCCCATGACTCCGAAGCCAGTGAGCTTCCAAAATTGCCTCGTGTTAAATAAAGGCGAGCATATACAAATAAGACACATCACCCCCTCTCCGTTGGTCGATGTGAGATGTTATAATCCACCCCTCTTAGGGGACCGACGTCCTCGTTGGCACACTTGCACCACACAACAAAGTGGCTCTGATACCAAATTATCACATCCTGGAATCGGCTTCGCCGTAGCATGATATTGTCCGCTTTGGGCCCCTCTCTCCGCCCTCACAGTTTTATTTCTGGAAACTCATGAGCAACTTCCCAGTAGGTCACCCATCCTGAGATTGCTCTAGCCCAAACTCGCTTAACTTCGGACTTTCCATGACTCCGAAGCCAGTGAGTTCCCAAAAGGCGTCGTGCTACATGGAGGCGGGCATGTATATATAAGGCATATCACCCCCTCTCCATTGGTCAATGTGGGATGTTACACAAATAAATACAAACTTACTTAACAACACAGAATCAGAGTCGCAGTAGCTCGTAGTTAATTACACACTAATATATTTATCAAACCATTGACTACTTACAAAAGTTAATTACACAAATCAATAACAAAAGCCTAGTAGCTCGGTTAAAACCTGCTTCCTCAAAGTTCGCCTTGAATCCTGCACAATCTATTAGGGTATGAGCATTCTAATGCCCAGTAGAATACCGTCAAACCCCTCAAGGTCAGCTATCACAGTTAATCAAAGTGTTATGCATCAAACAACACAAGATACAGAAATTATGCAACCATTGAGTAGAGCTTGGTCTATCCCGAGTTAGTCAAACATTGGTGCGAAGATGATGTTCGAAGGGCTCCCACCGTCGATGAGGACCCGATTTATGTCATAGTTTGCGATTCCCACTGTAATGACCAAGGGCTCACTGTGTGGTTGGGACGTGCGGTCGTCATCAGAGGTGAAGATGATAGGTTCCAGCGGCGAACCATATCGATAATAGAGAAGGCGTGGCTAGTCTCTTGGCCGAGCGACCGGGCATACTATTTTCTCGACTGGTTGGTGTTGCCACCTTGGGAAGGGCCTCCGCCGATAGTGGATATTAATCTTTGGGAGACCGACGCCTGAGTAGACCCTCCCGAAGGATTGGTGGTCCCCTTCAGACGCGCCACATGTTCCCACAGTTTGCCTCTTCTGACTAGTGCTTCCATCTTCTCCTTTAGTTGGTAGCAATCCTCCATTTAATGGCCATATGAGAGGCGGTACTTGCAGTATCGGGCCTCACCTCGCTTCCCTTTGTACTCATGTCGGCCCTGCCGTAGGGTCAGCGGCTCCTTCCGGACGATGGCCAGGATGGCTTCTTTGTTGGTTTTCAGGGGCGTGTATCTCGAACAGCATTCGGGGCCATAGTTCCGCCGATCGGTTTGCCTATTTTGCTTATTCTCCTTCATTTGGGGATTCCCTTTTCGCTGATCTTGGGCACACGCGAGGATTCGGGATCGGCAGTCTGCCCTACGGTGGTACCGGTACGGGCTGAGTTGAGTTGCTCAGCTCAAGTACAACACATGGCCTCTCGGAGGAGGTCCTTGTATGTCCCTGGGGGTTACAAGTGAGGTGAAAGAAGAAATCACCGCCCTGGAGTCCCCCAATAAGGGCGTTGTGGGACGTGGCCTCGTCGCAACCCTTACATCGAGCGTACTCGTTGTTAAATTGGGTGATGTAATCCCGGAAGGACTCTTTGGTTTTCTATCTAACGGCCGAGAGATCGTTGGCTGTGTACAGTCGACTCGATATGATCATATATCTGTCAAGGAAGGCCCGACGTAACTCAGAGAACGAGCCAATAGGCTCGGGGCTTAATCGTTTGAACCAATTTAACGCTATGCCCTTCATGGTTGTCGGGAAGAGTCAGCACTTGGTGGGCTCGTTCGCTTACCTTCCCTTCATGGCATAGTGGAAGCTATCAAGGTGATTGTAGGGGTCGTTGAGTCATTCGTAGAGGGCGATTTTGGACGCTTTTGTGTCGCCAACTACTACCGAGTAGAGGAGCTCCTTCATATAAGGAAGGGGGATCTCATCTTCAGAGAACAAGGGGACGAGCGGATGGTAGGTCTTCTCGACCTTGCCGAGTCTGTCCCAGATGCTACCTATCTCCCCTTTGATCATGGTCCTCATGGCTTCTATCCGGTCGGTTAAGTTGGCGGTAGTGGCTTGGACGTCGGTTTCGTCCTCATCAGCTTCTCCTTTCTACAGGCCGAGTCTGACAAGAACACACCCCTCTTGATGGATCTCCTCAGGGGTATGGTCGAGTCCGACGTTGCTGGTCTGAGGCATGTGTGTGGAAAACCGTTTTCTCTCCGAATAGGCATTGTTCCACCCGTCTCGTGCAGCTGGAATCCCTGGTGGCCTTCCTCTGGACTCTTCATAAGTTTGCCTAGATGCCAATCTGCTACTCCTCGAGGTGTTCATTTTGGTTTTGAATGACCCTGTTTTGGTCTTGAATGGCGTCGCCTCATTCAGGAGCAGCTCCACCTTGGTTTCGAGGGCGTTCATCAGCTATTTTTCTGCCTTTCGTTGCTTCATGCCTTTATGGCTGGGAGTTCCAGGGGTGGAGGCTCCCTTTAGTTTTCGACTCAACATGTTGGTATTGAAGTAGCCAACGCGTAATCTTTGAGTGCGTCTTCCCATAGACGGCCCCAAATTTTAAACCCACCAACTATTTAAATGGATAACATGACACATGTTCGTAGGTTTGAGGTATATCAAGGTAGGTTCGATTTTAGTTTGTCCTTTTCTAGGAATGTACTTTATAGATCAAGCATATGGATTTTAGGGGAGGGAAGAGAAACCGTCCCCTCTTTACAAGGGTTCCACCCTTATTTATAAGGGGATTTGATGATGCAAAACAAGCCGACCACCTTGGCTCGGAGCTGAGTCGTATATGTCACATCCTGTTTTGCCAGGGGGCAGTTGGATGGGCTTTTCACCCATGTTTTAGTTCACGGTGGCCTGTGTTTTCTGTCTCTACTGGGGGGGTGCCGTTGGCAGAGTTGCAATCATGTCAGGTGTGGAGACAGTCTTGTCTTGATGGGATGAGGTCTTGTCACCAGTGCGGGCGATTCCTCATATTGTGGCTTTTTGGCAGGGTAGTGTTAAGAGCTGAGGTCGAGGTCTTTAGGTGTAATATGTTGTACAAAGTCCACGTGTTGTCTTTTTATTGGGCAGCTTAGGTTGGCGTATGCCGAGCGTCAACAGGAGAGAAGGATGGGGATTGGAAGGATGAGAACCATGGGGGTGAAAGAAGAGGAAAAACCAATGTTAGGGTTAGAGATTTCTGTGAAACCCAGGGCTAGATGAAAGTAGAAGAAAGAAAGAACAGAAAGGAAAAGGCAGAAAGCCCCTGGAGTGAGACGGAGCTCAGGGAAACACATATTATGGGTGAAGAAGTGCCACTGACTCTCAAACTGGAGAAGAGCAGAGCATTAGCCATAGGGGTTTTTTTTTATTCCAACAATGAATATTTTTATTCAAGCAATCAAAGCATACTCCATGAGTGACGCACGAATTTCAAATGTTTCTTACCGATTATTGATGAAGGTTAGAAAAATTAGCACTTTAGGAGTGGTCATTTGAATCGGTGAATCAATGAATCAAACCGAACCGAGTTGAAAAAATAATAATAAACCGCTTTGAGTCAACCTAGGCTTAAGAATCAAACTAGATCGGTTCATGAATTTGGTTCAAGAATCAACCTAGGCTCACCACTCATTATCCAAACCCAACTCCAATAGTCCAACTATTAAATAAGCTGAATTTCAAGACTTACCCATCTCACCAAGCCCAACTCCAAGAGTCCAAACTTTCAAATAAACCCAACTCCAAGTCTTACCCATCTCATCAAGCCCAACTTGTTATTTTTAATTAATTGCAACACTTACACTCTCATCCAATGTCACGCCCTGGACGTGGGGTATAGTAGAAAGCCCATGCTTGAGGCGTGGAAAAAAAAAAAAAGTAAAATAAAAAAGGCCGCAATCTTATAAGTGTAAAAGAAATAAATACAGTTATATCATTCTCATCTAATTCAATCTCAGTTGATTTTGTCATTGTCTTGTAATTCATCTGAAATATAAAAAGGTGAGGGATGAGCAGTGAGTAAATTATGTAATGCGTCAGTCAAGGAATGTTATTTTACACACTCTAAAAAATCTCCTGAAAAGATACAAGAATCAAGATCATATCACTTTCATTACGTCATATCTTGGTTGTCCTTCATAGTATGTAACCCATCACTTAACCACTATTGACCTCATTGCCCAACCTCATCTGTTATATCTTGTCTGATACACCATCACTGAAGTTTTCATGTTCCATGAATAGTACGTACTTCACAAGTATTCCAAATAATATATATAGTGTGAAACATATCAACAAATAAGACATACGTGACCTGCCATAGAGACATATTTGTAAGTAGAACAAATCCCAGATAATTCATAATTTTCATTTTTATCACAAATTAAGAAGTTTCAGAGCACATTATATATATCACTCACCTTGATAACTAAAACCCTCAAAGGAATTGACAAGACAACCTATCCACGAATCTCCAACAACACACACAAAAACATCTCTCTCTCTCTCTCTCTCTCCCCTGTACATATACCTCTTTCTTTCTCTATAAAACTACTCGAACGCCCACATACCTCAAATCGGCTAAAGCACCCATGGATTGCCCAGCACCAATAGTGCAGACAAAATAACGCTTGAGCGTCACTATTCCAAATCTTTGAATTTCAAGCTAAACCTTTAACACAACAACCCTAACTTATTTAAAAACACACTCCCAAAATTTCATGCAATTCCAAGCCTGTTAAGGCACTATGGTGAACTTTCAGTTAATTTTTGGAAATTTTAGTGTAAGTTGATCGTTTTGCGGTGAATAGTAACTTTTTAGATGACGTTTGTTTGGTTTGAGTTGTAGAAGTTTTATTTTCACTGTAGCATAGAGCTCACTTTCAGAAGCGCGTAGACATGAACGACACATGAATCAGACTTATAACAAAGATATTAGAAGCAACAGAAGTGTGGGGGCATTTTTGTCCAAGTGGGACAAAAATTCTGATACTTTCTTCTGGGCGGGGCACCTGGTCAATCAGGTAAGGAAACCTGTCACTCGGATTCATTAGTACCAAACTCTATTTATGTTACTTAAATCAAAATGCTTTCTTCATGAAACTTGTTCATCTGTTTGATTCATAATATATATCCAACATTCAGCTCAATCGAGCTACCGCAAGTTCAGAAAATCTGGTATGACATTGGTAAGTTTATCACCTCTATATTTTCAATGTTTTAAGTTGAAGTTGCTCAAAATGTTGTCTACAATGTATCAAAAATTTGGAATCATCCAAACTCTATAAGGTTCTCATACTGGGTTTTACTTAAGCATGTTCTTCAATTCCTGTTGTGATTTCCTTGATGTATTCTTGTCTTCATTTCCTACAATTGAAAGGTGAATTTCTCATATATTCTTAGTTCTAGTGTGTTAGGTAATAACTTTTAAGATTGGACTCTTGATTTGGGTTTGTTTTGGTGACATACAAACTTAATCTAAGAAGCGCCTATCAAGTGTTTCTACAAATGCCTCAAAGGACCTTGTAGGTTGTTCTATAAATTTCCAAATTGTTATTAATTGAATTTTAACTTGAGTTTTATTCATAAAAGTAGACTCCTCAATAGTTATTTTCAAATTGATTTTGTGTCATTTGAAGTTAAAGTGAATTTTTGGCGCAACTTCAAAGAGGAGACCATGGTGCTAGAAGTTTGTTGATTCTATTACATGTCATGTTTCAACTTTTTAATTACTTTAGGGCATGTTTGATAACCATTTCATTTTTCATTTTTATTTTTTTAAAACTGAAAACTTGTTTGGTAACTAATTTCAATTTTCGAAAAAAAGTGAAAAGTGAACAAAAGTTCTTTGGTAACTGATTTCAGTTTTCAATTTTTAGTATTATATGGAACTTGGAAATGAAAATTTTTTGGGATCAAATTGTGAATTTGAGATCGTAGAGTGAAAGTGCATGTTACAAAGAGTTCGTAGTATTTTCGGTGGATTTTTTGGAATTAGGATGATTTGTTGGTGAATTTTGAATTTGGAGGTTTTGAGGCTTGGATTTGGTCCATGGGCAAACACAAGAATCGAGCGGCCGAGTCTAAGTCAGGAGGTCCCAAATACTAATTTTTGGTAACTAGAGTGCATTTCATATGTGGTGATGTAAAATTAGTGAATGAAAAAGAAGCATAAAAAGAAAGAAAAAAAAAAAAACTGAAAACACCTTCAAGTTGTTTTTTTTATTTTATTTTTAAATAAGGGTGATTTTGAAAACTAAATTTCACTTATTTGAAAATTGAAAACGAAATCTGTTACCAAACATACTTTCAATTTTTAGTTTTCAAAAGAAGGGAAACCGAAAAATGAAAAATTGAAAATGAAATGGTTATCAAACAATCCCTTAGTTATTTATTTATTTGATAAGTAGTATTGAATGAAATCAACCGATCATCCAATCCAATCCAATATCAATTGGATCAGATTGGATTTAAACATCTAATACGATTACATCATATTGAAAAAATCACAGTGCAATCTATATTGGATCGGATGCGAATTGACCAAATTCAATTGGTTTCGAACCTATGTACAATTGGATCGGATTGGATTTAAACATCTAATACGATTAGATCATATTGAAAAAATCACAGTCCAATCTATATTGAATCAAATATGAATTGACCAAATTGTATTGGTTTCGAACCTACGTACATCTCTAGAAATCATCATTTTTTAATTTAGACCATAATTAATCATAATGCATGAAGGGCAGTACCATAGCTTTGTACGTGTTACTTAACGATTGGTTGCACTGTTGGCTACATGAGAACATGGTAAACTTTTCTTTTCGGGAAAAAATATTGTTACCTTTTTCAAGTGACACAGATTTTCCTCCGAGTCCCAACTTGTGAGAAAGGAAGGGAAATGAAGAGAAAATCTTTAGAGAGAGACATAGGCAATGTTTAATTTGGATAAACTAATTTATAAGCACATAAGAAAGTTTGTGTCATTGAGAAGCATAAAATATGAACATATTGTCCTTAGCAGTCTTGAAACGCTAAGATTCATTTTAGCTCTTGGAGCAACTCTATCTACTAATCAAGTTTATCTCTTTATATGTACTACTTTAAGTTCAAACTATACATAACGGCACATATATCAACTAAACTAAAGAGATGATGAAGAGCCGAAAAGCAAAACGCTTACTTGTAGTTCAAGAAGCTTAAGTGGTTAATGTAGTTCAAGAAGCGTAAGTGGTCGTGGTTAACCGTAGATCATGAGTTTGATTCTCTTCCTTATATAACAGACATTAAACAAAAACGAAGTCAAATTTTCTTTCTAAATTATAGTTTAAGTTATGCACATCAAAAAATGGTGCTTTTTCCAAGGATATTTGGGGTCCTTGGAAAAACTTTGTCGCAAATGACTACATTTTATTTTTATTTTTTGGGTAGTGATATAAGCACATACAATGCATCATTTTGGTCCACCAACTAAATTTTTCATTTGAACCGTCCTTAAACTCTTTATTTGGTATCAAGATGGTCATACCGTCAAAGTCTGTATATTATTTCGTAAAATTGAAGGACAAAATCGTATTTCTAGGTGAGTACCTGTTTGGGCCAAAATCTAGTGTACCCAGCCCAACACTAAAAGAGCCCAGAATAACAAAAACTACATGATCCAAAATCTGGACTGTGTAAAACAGGAATCCCAAAGTCCAAAAAGGCCGAGCCCAAGATTTATCAAAATATGGCAAGCAAACTTGGGCCCCCCAAAAGAAAAGCAACCAACCTTGGGCTCCAGAAAAATCAAAGCGGGCCCTGTATAATTAAAAAGAAGAGAAGCCCAAAACAGGAACAGACCCATGTGATGTTTCTGAATTAGAAAAGTCAATATTTTCAACTGGGGTTAACAAAAACAGGCGGCTAGTAGGAGACATCTCTGAATCTCTGCCACTAGAAGATCAAATCCCTTTTTATAAATTCAGAGATATTGTTTCTACTCCAAAAGAAGGCACCATCTTTCAAGGGATACATAGGCTAAGTTCTCAAAAAGAGATAAGCAAGAAAACAGGGAGTTGTTCAAACTGGAAAATCAAACTGAACATCACGGTTTGAGGTCTCACAAAGGGGCAGTTGGAATTAAAGAGGGGTTAGGTTCTCTTTCAAAAAACAGAGAAGTGATTGGTCTTAAAAGAACTGACTATTGAGAGCCTATCTGCCAGAATTGATAAAACCCCTTCTTCTTTGTATTTAAAAATGAAAGATCTTTTGAGAATTTTGCCGCCCATTATTAAAAGAAAGAAACCCTACTCCAAAGCATTTCTTATAAATATGAGAGGGGGTGAACAGGGCAAAGGACACTCATTTCAACAATCAATCAAACAATCAAAAATCAAACAAAGGGAAAAAACTCAAAATGATCACTTGATCACTGAGAACCTTCAAACAAACTGGAGCAACCAAAAGCTCATTTGAGCCACAAAAGAAGCCAGCTATAGATCAGAACTTCCAAAGTTCAGACTTGGAGAAATAAGTCATTCAAAACGAGACTTCTCTTGTTACAAATTCGGTTCAGAAAAAGCTAAGACAAGCAGAGTTTGAGTTTTCACAAATATGAAAACCTCAACAAATTTTACAGTGCAGTTCCAGCCTTTTTTTTGTCTTTCTAGAGTTGATTTTTCCCTTTTTAAATATGTAGAAGGTAGTTCTGCCTAAAATAGTCCACTTTATTATCATCTATTCTAGCCAGAACTACCAATTTTATACTATGATAAATTATGAAGTCCTCAGCAGTCTAAGGCAGGAAAAGAACTTACTTGGGCGATATTCCTTACCCAAATTCACAATCGCTTGTTTAGAAATCAGTAACTTGGGGCGCAAGTTATCTGTTTCAAAGAAGTCTGCTAGGATTTTTTATTGCTAGCAGTGGCACGCTCGCACACCAAAGAAAGTTAGTTTGTTGACCAGTTAATGGTTTTCAAGGCAATCGGGAACTTTGCCCTTCCATCACAGGAGCAAACATAAAACGGGTGTACAGTACCCTCCTCTAAAACGACCAAGCCACATGCTGAAACAAATTCCCTCCCATTTCTGTTAGAAGCACCACCAAAACCCTCAAATTAGAACCCTATTTTGCAATGTTGGAGATTTCAACAACCTCAAGTGGCATGAGTCGGTACTGCGCCTGTGAAATAAAGATAATTCGTCGGACTTCGTGGACATATTTGAACCCAGGAAGAAGGTTCGATGCTTGTGATAAAAAATGGGTAAGTTATTATTTGGGTTGCAAAAGTTATTCTTTTCCATTTGTAATTGCTTAGTGAGCTCTGAAATTGGTTAAGATTTGATTTGCAGAACAACAGAAGAGGTATGCATTTTTTCAAGTGGGTGGATAATGAAACTTGTCCAAGAGGAAAACAAGTGGTCCCTAGTTTGCTTAGAAGACTTAAAGCAATAGGAAGGTAGAGCAAAGGAAGAACAATTGAGATCTGTGGAAGCAAAAAAGAAAGAACTGCAACAGAAATTGAAAGAAATAATGGTTCAGGAAAAAAAGGTTTTGGAATAGGGTCATGGGGTTTCCTTGATTTTTTTCATGGGGTTTGTTATAACAATTGTGATGAGTGGGAAGTTTTAATTGTTATGGGGTTTGTTTCTTTGAATGTAATGGTGAAGACTTCTTTTTCAATTGTAGAATGAATGTCCATTACTTGTGTTCTCAAATTTTCTTGAATTGAGGTTATTTGAATATCTGGGATAAGCACATAACTTAATATTCCACTAAGTAGAAACAAATTAAAAGCCATTCCATTCTTGACCACACGAGCTATTTACAAAATGAACATTCATATAAACATTCCAATACAGAGTTTGAGCCCTTCAAAATCAAAACCAGTTAGACAAAGTACACAAAATTCATCTGCCTAGAAAAGTATATAACCCAAAATAGACAACCAATTACACAGTTTGAGCTCTTCTAGCTCAAAATCAATTAGACAAAGTACACAAAATCCTCTTGCCCAGAAAAGTACATAACCCAAAATAGACAACCAATTACACAATTTTAGCCCTTCAAACTCAGAACCAATTACACAATCCAAACTCAGAATAAGAACCAATTACACAAAGTCTGCTAGCCCAGAAAAAATACATATCCCAAAATAGACAACGTATGACACCCTTGGCAATAGTTTCCCCTATTTTCAAGCCATGTTATTATCATGGGAAGTGTTGTCCAGATCTGCTCCTCCATGTCCCCTTCCTCTTGCCACCTAAACAATGTAGTAATGTCAGGTGTGTAATAGTTGAAAAATGGTTAATTAGTCAAATGAGTAAGAATTGAACCAAATGACAAAAATGGTAAGCCTCTTCTTCTACTTATGCCTCTTCCTAAGCCTCTTTCTCTAATTACCCTTAGCTTTGAAGATGGTAAACCTCTTCCTAAACCAATATGTGAAAATGGTAAGACTCCTTGTCCACTACCTCTTGTCACTTGAAAAATTTACTGATGTTTATTGTTTTCTAATGACTTAAGCAATAAAAAATTGAATGACTGAGAAAATAAAGCTTACACTTTGCTATGAATTGTTGGAAATATGAGCTAAATTGCTATAAAATAATCAAAATAAATACTGCACATAAAACAAATTTTTAGAAAAGGAGAATTGAATTAGAAGAACCTTAATTGAGTCGAGGCAAGTGTTGGACACTCTGACCTTAAGACGAATTACGCCCCACACTGGTGCTTATGGTTCACTAGCGTTTGCCTCCCAGGATACAACAACTCCCCTCCTTATGAAAGAAGTACTGCAATTCACAAAGGAACTTTGAACCAAATTATGCAGGAACCTCTCTTTATGAAAACTATAATGCCCTCTATATATGGAAGTCTGTATGTATAGAATTAATTGAATTAATAAAACTGCAAGAGGATTACTCTATTTATAGATGATGACATACCCTTTTCAAAAAGGTATCCCAATCTGAAAAGGCAAACAATGCATCCCTAGGTCTCTGATTGGGTTCCAGACACATATGAAGAGTTGTCACCCCCCCTCCCCCAAAAAACCTTATCTCTCTCATAGATTTCTTACAAAATTGGTCCCTCTCCCTCTCTCTCTCTCTCTCTCTCTCTCTCTCTCTCTCTTTTTCGTGTCACCACTTTCACAGTCACTCTCATTCAATCCAACCTTAAAACCCAACAACAACAGCAAAAACAGAGGAATAAAGAAAATTGACTGAGAAATAAAGGCCCTAGGCCGAGAGAGATGGGGAAGTGCATGAAGAAATCTAAAATCTTAGGTGACGTTGCTGTGATGAAGGTCTCTATTTCACCACAGTCTTCTCTTGGCTGGGCTGAGTCCATTGAGTGGAAAGAAAAAGAGAATTATAAAAATAAATAAAAATAAAAAGGAGAAATAGAGAATGATGGAAAGAGGAAGAAGAAAAAGAAAAAAGAGAGAGATGGAGAGAAGGGGAAAGAGAAGAAAAAAAGTGAGAGTCAGGAGAGAGAATAGGTTGAAGGAAAAATAATATTAAAAAAGAGAGTGGAAGAGATGGAGAGATGAAAAATGACAGAAAAAAGGAAGAAGCATTTGTTTGGTGTTAGGAATTGAGATATTTAAATATATATATATATATATTGCACAATTACAAAATTACCCTACTTAACGGGTGGATGCAAATATTCGCGAATTGACTCGACACGACCCGTTAGCTTAACGAGTGGCTAATGGGTTCACCCGTTTTCAACCCAACCCATTAAGCTCAACCCAAATACTGATAATTTTGGGCGAATTTGTGTCGTGTTAACGGGTCGTGTGTAATATTGCTAGGTCTACTAATGACATCCAAGCTCTTCCATCTGTAATCCCTAAATCTTCAATAAGCATATTGAAAAACCAAATCCAAGAGCCTTTACTCTCAATATGACAACATAAGCTACTGGGAAATAACCATTGTTCCCATCCACCCCAACAGTCGTCAAGATTTTTCCAGGATAAGGCCCTTTCAAATGGCAGCCATCAACACCAATAACAGGTCTGCAACCCTCTAAAAATCCCTTCTTACAGGTAGCCAAGTACACATATACTGTCAAAATAACAGGTCTACAACCCTCTAAAAATCTCATCCTTCACAATCCAAGTTTTAATTGTAACTGCACTACCCTTGTTTGCATTTTTCAATTGTTCTGCATAATCCTACAACCTAGCATATTGTTTTTTGTAAGTACCTTCAATTAAATCTCTAGCTAGCTTCTTTGCCCTATAAACTTGAATTTTTGTGACATCTATTTTGTAATCTTCCAACACATCTTCTTGAAATTATTTCATATCAAACTTTAAGTTTCGCTTGAGCTTGTTTGCATATCTATCACAAAGCCAGTTTGATGTGGTATACTGAAGCTTGTCTACTCTTCCACACTAATGTTTTAGGCTCAAAGTTTTTATTGCAAATGTCCCTTCCTTTGTATCAATCTTTGATCCATATACTTGGAAAGAACAGCCTTCCACACACTCAACAGATGCTTGACTCCTAACTCCATTCCAAATTTCAATCTCACTATAGTATAACACAATAACCTTATTGGATGGTATGTGACCAACCATTTCAACCACTTTAGCATCTGATGTAAGAGGCTCCTGTCCACCCTCAACATTTCTCTACCTAATTTCCAAACTTTGCTGAACTTGAGAAATGTCAACATCATACCCAAGACCTTTCCCAATTTTCATTAAATCTAACAAGGACAAAAAATCCTCTACAATATTGTCCAAATAACATACTTTACCCTTTTTATAAACCCTATTTTCCAACTAGCCCCCATGATGTAATTCTAAAGTGCACATTCCATTGATAGCTGCAAAATTGAAACAAAAATATGTTAATTTAAAGTCGTAGTTTTGTTGTTAATGCTAAGGACAACAATTACTGAGTTGGGTGTGAAGCAAACAACCAAGGGGCCACAAACATTTAGAAAAACCCCATATTCTACAGTCAATGTAGCAAAAGCCAAACCCACATACAGGAAAACGATTTCTTTACCCCTACTTTAAACATAAAACAACCAAAAAGCTCAACACAAACACAGGAAAAGGAATCTTTTACACATAAAGAAACTACACTTCCAGACAAGGACAACTCATCTATTTGCAAACAAAAATAATATAAAATGCATTACAGAAGCCCTTAAGAGTTTTAAGAGTCTTTCCACCCAAACGAAATTCAAACTCCATTATCAGCAAGTAGTGAATTTCCCAAAATCCCCAAAATCAAACCCTAACCCGAACTCCCAAATTTGAACTCCAAAATTAACACTGAAATTACACACTAACTTGACCAATTCAGCGACTCGCACACTACTAGAGCATCGACCAATTCAGCAACTCGCATAAGAATCCCTTTCAGTCCATGGTAATGGCCTAAAATGAGAGAAACATCGACCAAACTTTAGGTATTTTGCTTCTAAGGATAGAGCTTCTCAACAAGTTGCATATACCCTTCAAGACTCAATCACGTGACTATCGCATGATCATAAGTGATATAATCTGTCATGATAGGACCATCTTGATACCAAATAAAGAGTTGAAGGGACGGTTCAAATGAAAATTTTAATTGGTGGACCAAAATGATACTGGAGCAATAGTTGGGGGACCATTTCAGTCATTAACCTTTAGAAAGAAATACAAAGCAATATAAAGCTCCATTAAAAACACAAGGATATAATTTTGTAATATTCTCTTCTATTCAACGACATGCTTACTATTTCTAACATAAAAAATGCTTTCAAGAAAGGGTTCTCTCGGCATCAGAAATAGCTAATATTTTGTGGGAAATGTTAGCGCCACATTTAGTTCCAATGAAACTCATGTGCATAAAAAATAGTTGTGTTTTTGTCCGAGGATATCTTCACGTTGTCAAAAATTATAGCCTTCGAGGGCAATAAGTGGTCGCCGGAATTAATTTTCTATTTGCAAGGGTAATTAGTTGTTGTCGGAAGTGGTTATTTACTTCCGAGGGCAATCATTAATTCTCGCAAAAGGATGTCTATTTGCTAAGGTCATAATATGAATTTTTCTAATTTTTAATTAATTAATTATGAATTTTAGAACTTAAATTGTAGGGAAATGATATGAAATATAATAGATTGACATGTGGCAGCTTTTGAAAAGCGCTCCGTCGGCATTTCTGAAGTGTGGCAGTATAAGATGGTGACACGTGCCCTTTTTATTTTATTTATGGTGTTTTATCTTACACAATTCATAAGAAATTAAATAAAAATCATAAAATACATAGAAAATTGCTATAGATTCCTTACGATATAGCCTTCGATTATGGAGATCTAAAATTATGATTACACATATTTGAATTTATGGGAATCATTGGATCAAAGAAACAAGAGTGTATGTGTAACATCCCACATCGACCAACGGAGAGAGAGTGATGTGCCTTATATGTACATGCCCACCTCCATCTAGCAGGAGGCCTTTTGGAAGCTCACTGGCTTCGGAGTCATGGGAACTACGAAGTTAAGCGAGTTGGGTCTAGAGCAATTCCAGGACGG
Source organism: Prunus dulcis (assembly GCF_902201215.1). Lineage (NCBI taxonomy): Eukaryota > Viridiplantae > Streptophyta > Magnoliopsida > Rosales > Rosaceae > Prunus > Prunus dulcis. The sequence goes on along the minus strand of NC_047653.1, from coordinate 19,468,700 downwards.
GTGACCCACTAAGAAGTTGCTCGTAAGTTCCCATAAACAAAACTGTGAGGGTATAAAGGGTGGCCCAAAGCAGACAATATCGTTCTACGGCGAAGCCGATCCCTGGATATGACAATTTGGTATTAGAGCCACTTTTCCGTGTGCTGCAAGTGTACCGACGAGGACATCGGGCCCCTAAGGGGGTGATAAGTCCATAAATATACTCACTTGTGTACTCTTTTTACTTAGGTTTTGTAGGAGAATTAGATTTAAAAAGGGCTTATTACTGTACGTTTCTATATTTTCAGCTTTTCTGAGCTTTAGAAGGTTTTTAAGGGAAAATCAACTTTTCGGAGGAATTTTAGCGCAAGGCCAATTGGAGATGAAAGCTAACATCTTGAAGTTCAATCTATGATTTTTCTAGAATTTTCTACCCAGCCAATTGGTACAGTATTACAAGTAAAGTTAGCCCACGTGCAGACAGGACAGTTTCGTACATGTTACGTGAATGTGAAGAAACGGAAGCCTTCCCGAATTTTCCAAGTTACGTGCTATATATGGTTGGAAAGATAAGACATTTATCTTTCTAAAATATATTTTTAATGATTTTTCTACAAGGCCGAAGATCCCCAAATCGTGTGAACATTGGGCTGAGCTGTATTTCCCAGTGGAGTTAGGAATTGTGATTTTTACTTTCCTATTTGGATTCCTTGTTTACCAAGACTTCTTGGACGACTTTTCAGTCAATTTTAGGGTTTAGAACTCTGATATAAGTGATATAAAAGACGAGCCAAGGCCTGATACAAAGGATTCACGTCCTAAAGAGATCAACCGCGCAAGAGGAGAAAGCTGCCAACGAGTTCTTTCTTTTCCTTCCTTCTTTTAATTTTCAGTTCTTATGTATTTATTTTTGAGTTCATCCAAGACCATGAGTAACTAATTTCTTGTTAGTTAGGGCTTAATCTTGAAGCCCTAAACATGATTTCAATTTTATAAACAAGTTTAATGGATTTTTAGTTTCTACAAGCGTGATGATTTCGTTTCTCTATGTTATGTGAATTCTGATATTTTGTTTCTTTGAGTAGCTAACTTAGAAGCATGTATTGGAATTAAATTGTTGTAGAACATAGGTCAATTGCCATATTGAATGTGTTCTTGTTTGCAACGAATAATTGGGTTAAGAACTAGTTATGAGAAATCGATTCTTGAATTCCTAATAACAAATGCCATGTTTTAGGGTTTTTGTGACACTCATATTCTCTTTGATCTTAATGGATTCTTGATTGTTAATTTGAGTAAATGCCATACTAGATTTCAATTAAGAATACACTTATTGATGTAAATGCCATACACTTTACATACACTTAAGAGAGAATCATACAACTCGAGTCAAATGCCATGATCTTGTTGTGAGTGTCGTCATCATATGCTTGCTAGAAATTGATTATCTATTGTTGTTTATGGATTGATTGATTGTTTGGAGGTGGATAGTAAGTCCTAGCTATTGTTCTTGATTGATTTTAAACCAATTTCTCTTAAACTCTAATTTAAATTCTCTTTTGTTTTCTTTTCCTTATTTTGTTTTATTCACAAAATCAAATCAAAACCCCCTTGGTGTTGGTGTGTGTTTGGAAGTCCTTTGTTTTGATTTTCATTGCGTGACATTGATAAACATCTCTTTAGATCACAATCTCCGTGGGATCGACCCTTGCTTGCTTACTATACTATCATTTGATTTGTGCACTTGCAAGGTTTTAATATTGTTGTTAAAATTTACCAACAAGTTTTTGGCGCCGTTGCCGGGGATTTTCAATCTAATTGAGTTTTGTTTTCAATTTCAGGTATATGCTGGGTCGTCGTTCGCAGAGTCACGAACTTATACCATACGACCCTGAACTAGAGAACACACTTCTTATCTCCATCGAGATAAAAATAAGCAAGATACACTTCCAATCAAGATGGGAGACGAGTTGGAACTCAACAACCTCACCCGACCTTTGAAGGATTTCACAGTTCCTAAAGCATTGGACCAGCCATCTTGTATTGCGTATCCAGCCACTACAACCACCTTTGAGATCAAGAGTGGCACCATTCACCTTTTGCCGCAATTCTATGGCAAGGCTGGGGATGATCCTCACATACATATCAAGGATTTCTTTGCCGTGTGCGCGACTATGCACAATGGAGGGATTAGTGATGAGGCAATCAGATTGCGTTTATTTCCATTCTCACTCAAGGAACGAGCCAAGGAGTGGCTCTATTCTTTACCTAGTGCATCTGTCACAACATGGACATCATTGGCTTCCAAGTTCCTTGCAAAGTTCTTTCCAGCTCAAAAGACAAACCATATTAGGAAGGAGATCATGGGAGTGCAGCAACTAGATGGAGAATCATTTCATGAGTATTGGGATCGGTTTCAGAGACTCCTAGCTTCGTGCCCTCATCACCAAATTGAAGATTGGCTACTTATGCAATACTTTTATGAGGGATTACTTGATTCGGAGAGGATGATGGTTGATGCTACTAGTGGAGGAGGTTTGATGAACAAGAGTGCTACTCAAGCCAAGGAGATGTTTGAGAACATTGCAGCAAACTCTCAACAGTTTAATTACCGGAGAGCTCCCCCAAAGAAAGCAGGTGTTTATGAGGTAAGTGCTAGTGATATTGGTCCTCAAATAGCTAATTTGACTAACCTTGTTAAGCAGTTAATCCCTCAAGCACAAGTGTGTGCCGTGTGTGCTAATCCCGGACATCATACGGAGTCTTGTCCAAGTTTGTATGGTAATGGAGAAGAGATGGCTCAAGCACACTATATGCAGCAACAAAAGCCAAGAAACGATCCATTTTCTAACACTTATAATCCGGGATGGCGGCAACACCCTAACTTTGGATGGAAGAACAACCAAAATGTGCAAACAGCCCCAGTTCAACAAAATCAGTTTGTTCCTCAACAAAATGCACCTGCACCACCTGGGCAAGGTAAGTCTTTAGAAGAGTTAATTAATTCTTTGGCATTAAGCACTCAAGGTTTTATGCAGGAAACAAGGCAAACACAGGCACAAATGTCTACAGCAATCAAGAGCCTTGAAAACCAAGTTGGACAGATTGCAGCCTCCTTGAGCCAAAGAGAGCCAGGAAAGTTTCCAAGCCAAGTAATTCCAAATCCTAATGGAGGCCATGACACCGCAAATGTGATTACTCTTCGAAGTGGAAAAAAGGTGGAAAAGGATGACAATGAGGAGAGAAATTCAACCAAAACAGTGGCTGCCCCCTCTCCCAAGCTTACGGTTCCAAGTGACAACTCTAAGGTAAGTTCTCTTGTGAATCATTCAATTACTTCAAAGGTTCCTTTTCCTCGTAGGTTTTTGAATTCAAAAAAGGAGCAAGTTTCAAAGGATATCCTAGAGACTTTCTGAAAAGTGCAAGTGAACATTCCCTTGCTCGATGCAATCCAACAAATTCCAAGCTATGCAAAATTCCTCAAAGAGCTTTGTACAAATAAGAGGACGTTCAAGGAGCATGAAACCGTGGCCTTAAGTGAAGAAGTCTCTACCGTGCTATTGCGTAAATTACCTCCTAAACTAAAGGATCCAGGGAGTTTTACTATACCTTGTCTCATTGGAAATCAAAGGTTTGAACATGCTTTATTAGACTTAGGGGCTTCAATTAATTTGATGCCTTTTTCTGTTTTTGAATCTTTAAATTTAGGTGAGCTTAAGAAGACTTCCGTGAGCATACAATTGGCTGATCGATCAATCAAGTATCCTAAGGGAGTGTTGGAAGACGTTTTGGTCAAGGTGAATGAGCTAATTTTTCCAGTTGACTTTCTAGTGCTCGAGATGGAGGAAGTTCCTATTCCTGGAAAAGACCTTCCATTGATTCTAGGACGTCCATTCATGAGAACAGCAAGGACAAAAATTGATGTGTATGAAGGCACTCTCACAATGGCATTCGATGAGGAAACCGTGGAGTTTAAGGTCTTTGATGCTTTAAAATATCCTAATGATGATCATGCTTGTTTTTCCATGGATGTACTTGAGCAAATGGTACAAGAAACATTTAATGCATCACAAGAAGAGACACCATTGGAGAGGGCACTCATCCAAAGCCCCGAAACTGTGAATGAAGAAGGGAACACAGCTTTACTTGAAGCTGTGAATATGCTTGAGGCCTTGCCTCCCCAAAGAGGTAAGTTTAACTCTATTTTTGAGCCTCTTCCATTATCTACTAATAAGCTTGTTCCCTCTATTGTGAAGGCACCACAGGTTGAGCTAAAACCCCTTCCGGAGAACTTGAAATATGCATATTTAGGTGATGAAAAGACGCTGCCTGTGATCATTGCTTCTAATTTGAGTGCATCCGAAGAAGACAAACTAATTCGAGTTCTAAGGGAGCACAAGACTGCCCTAGGTTGGACCATTGCAGACATCAGAGGAATAAGCCCTACAAAGTGCATGCATAGGATCTTTTTGGAAGGAGAATCGAAACCAACAAGGGAAGCCCAAAGGAGGCTGAATCCGGTGATGAAAGAAGTCGTTAAGAAGGAGGTTTTGAAGCTTTTGGAGGTGGGAATTATATACCCCATTTCGGATAGCAAGTGGGTGAGTCCCGTCCAAGTTGTTCCCAAGAAATCCGGAATTACCGTTGTGAAGAATGAAGACAATGAGTTGGTGCCTCAAAGAATTCAAACGGGTTGGAGAGTATGCATAGATTATAGAAAGCTCAATACCACGACACGTAAGGATCACTTTCCGTTACCATTTATTGATCAAATGCTTGAGCGTCTTGCAGGTCATAGTCATTATTGCTTCTTGGATGGATACTCCGGATACAATCAAATTGCCATAGCTCCGGAAGATCAAGAAAAGACCACCTTCACCTGTCCATTTGGTACGTTTGCTTATAGGCGTATGCCTTTTGGTTTATGTAACGCACCTGCCACTTTTCAACGTTGCATGATGTCCATTTTTTCTGATATGGTAGAGGAGATAATAAAGGTATTTATGGATGATTTTTCTGTTTTTGGTGATTCATTTGATATTTGCCTTCACAACCTCTCTTTAGTGTTGAAAAGGTGTCAAGAATGCAATTTAGTGCTCAACTGGGAGAAGTGCCACTTCATGGTACAGCAGGGTATTGTATTAGGTCACATTATCTCTTGTAGGGGAATTGAAGTGGACAAGGCAAAAATCGACATTGTGAGAAGCTTGCTGCCCCCCAAAACCGTTAAGGAGATTCGGTCATTCCTAGGACATGCAGGGTTCTATAGGCGTTTCATCAAGGACTTTTCAAAAATATCAAGGCCCCTATGTCGATTGCTTGGCAAAGATGTGGAATTCGAGTTTAATGAAGAGTGCTTGGCTGCATTTAACAAGCTTAAGGAGCTTTTGACGTCTGCTCCCATCATGCAGCCTCCCGATTGGAATTTTCCCTTTGAGTTGATGTGTGACGCCTCGGATTATGCAGTGGGGGCCGTGCTTGGACAAAGAGTGCACAACGTACCACATGCCATCTATTATGCCTCCCGGACTTTGAATGATGCTCAGTTGAATTACTCAACTACAGAAAAGGAGTTGCTTGCTGTTATTTTTGCTTTAGAGAAATTTAGATCATATCTTATTGGCACTAAAGTAATTGTATTTTCTGATCATGCAGCGCTTAGGTACCTCCTCCAAAAGAAGGACGCCAAGCCCCGACTGATTAGGTGGACTCTCTTGCTTCAAGAATTTGATTTGGTGATTAGAGACAAGAAAGGGAGTGAAAACGTGGTGGCTGACCATTTGAGTAGGCTGGTGCAAGGATCCAATGAAGAAGAGGACATGCTTCCTCTACGTGAAAGTTTCCCCGATGAGCAACTCTTCACCCTCGAAGCCAAGGACCCTTGGTACGCTGACATTATCAATTATAAGGCTTCAAAACTGATTCCGAAGGATCTCACTCGCGCTCAAAAGGATAAGCTTGTAAAAACAAGTAGGTATTATGTTTGGGATGATCCATACCTATGGAAATATTGTCCAGATCAGATTGTTAGAAGGTGCGTGTCTGAATCTGAATTTAATTCTATACTTACCTTTTGTCATTCATCTGCATGTGGTGGACATTTTGGTACTAAGAAAACAGCCCTTAAAGTATTGCAATGTGGTTTTTATTGGCCTAGCTTGTTCAAAGATGCATATACTTATTGTTCCACATGTGATAGATGTCAAAGAACCGGTAATATTAGCTCTAGGAATCAAATGCCCTTAACGCCTATCCTTATTGTTGAAATATTTGATGTGTGGGGCATTGATTTTATGGGACCATTCCCTTCCTCTTATGGCTTTATTTACATTCTCCTTGCTGTTGACTATGTCTCTAAATGGGTGGAAGCAATTCCTACCCGGACTAATGATTCAAAAGTTGTTTTGAGTTTTGTGAAGGACAACATCTTTTCTAGGTTTGGAACACCAAGAGCCATTATCAGCGATGGAGGCACTCACTTTTGCAATAGGTCATTTGAGGCACTTTTAAAGCGGTATGGAATTACACATAGGGTCTCGACACCTTATCATCCCCAAACAAGTGGACAAGTGGAGATTAGTAACCGAGAAATCAAGCAAATCTTGGAGAAAACCGTGAGCCCTACGAGAAAGGATTGAAGTTTGAGACTTAATGAAGCATTATGGGCATATAGGACAGCTTACAAAACCCCCATTGGTATGTCTCCTTTTCGTTTGGTTTATGGTAAAGCACCTTCCGGTTGAACTTGAACATAGAGCATTTTGGGCAATCAAGAAATTCAATTTTGATATGCAAGAGGCTGGAGATGCAAGGTGACTCCAAGTGAATGAATTGGATGAGATGAGGAATGATGCCTATGAGAGTGCACGGATTTACAAGGAAAAGACAAAGGCATTTCATGACAAAGCCATTCAAAGGAAGACCTTTGAAATAGGGCAGAAAGTCTTGCTCTTCAATTCACGCCTCCGGCTATTCCCAGGTAAGTTACGTTCTAGATGGTACGGTCCTTTTGTTGTTACTAATGTTTTCCCTCACGGTGCAGTTGAGATTCAAAATGACAAGACGGGAAACATATTCAAAGTGAACGGACATCGCTTGAAGCCATACTATGAATCTTTTGAGCTTGGAAAAGAGAGCATGCACGTGGATGCACCACCCCCATCTATTGATTAATCATCTAAAGAACAGCGTCTAGCTCACGACTATAAAGAAGCGCTTCTTGGGAGGCAACCCAAGCATTCTTAACTTTTGTTTTCGTTTTTGTTTTTAGTTTATGTGTGATTTCTCGTAAATTTTCATATTTTTGTTTTTGTTATGTTTTGTGTCATCAAACTATGGATTTTGTGTTCCAAAGATAAATTTTGCATTTTTATAGCCCTAGGGTGTTTGCAGCATGTTTCAAATGTGTTACAGAAGTTTTTTTGGTCATTGGCTGAGTTTAGATACCAGAAAACAGAAAAATAGCTTTTATGTTCTTAGTTTGGTCAAAACTAGAATTTCTGCCTAATTTATTTTTTGCTGTTTTTCAGGTCAATCTGATGCCACCAATGTAAGAACCCAAAACAAAATATCTAAAAAGAAAGAAAATATCTAGAAAGGTAAGGAAAATATCTTTTAGCAAAATGACCAAATTGCCCTCGCATATTTTAATGGGGGAAAATTTGGCTTTTTGATCGAGAAAGAATTTGGGAATTTCTCTTATGCCATTGCGTGAAGCGCGGCGAAAGGAGTTCGTAGACATGGAGTAGACCCGAATCGGAGCCGTAACGAAGAAGATATGGTCTAAAAACCGCGAGGGGCAAAATGGTAATTTGATCAAAAAGTCAGATTTTTATAGCTCTCTCTCT
>NC_047653.1:19445107-19460774 GCF_902201215.1 Prunus dulcis | reverse complement strand
TTATAAAATTTAAAAAAATTAAGTTTATAAAAGGTTTTATGGTTTTAAAGTCTAACATATACCCTAGACTACCCAAAAATTTTACTTTAAAAATAAACCCCAATAAATAACAACCCTAATCTCTAAACCCTAGACTCTAAAACCTAAACCATAAAACTAGAAGTGTTTTTATGACTCATCAAAACAATTTGGTTTTGGATGGTCATTTTAAATTTTTGTTATTCAACATGAATTTTTTCAAGGTTTATGTGGAAGAAAATATATCAATGACTTCATAGGAGTTGACTTTTCATTTTTTTGATTTATTTTAAATTTATTTTGAATATTTTGATATAAAAATAATAAAATATTCTTATCACAACAACAAACCACGTCGGTGTTAATAAATTGTAGACGTTGTAAATTGTAATAGACTACTAAGTCGTTAAAATGACGTCGTTAAAATGAGAAACCATGGCGGCTATTTAACTATACGACGTAAAATATATATTCCACGACTTAACTGCTGTCTTTACAAAGTAATACCCTGAACCCTTAAGAAATTGAAGATGTTGTAAACCATAAACGACTCAATTGTTCAAAGAGCGTCGTCTAACTATCCTTTTACGTCGTATTTGTTTAAAAGTATTACACGTCGGTTACGCAATTTGTATGTATGTTTTTTTTTTAATTTAAGAAAACCTCAACAAATTTTTACATTAAATATTATAGAGAAAATTTGTACATTATACATAAATATCAAGTGTTCAACAATTGCCCTATTTAATAAATTGGAAAAAAGTCTCTGCCCATTCATTCCGGACTTCATCAATGGCTTCTTGGGGGTATGAAGCTTCCTGGTTTCCCTTGGCATACTGCATAAACAATGACTATTAGGGTTTATAAATAAAAAGAAATTCAATCACAGACGACGATATTTTTCATAACCGGCGTAGTATATATATTCAACGACGGTAATTTTACATGACCGTCGTTGATAATACAAAAAACGACGTGAAATGTATGAAGGTAATTTCTTCTTACCTTATTCTCAAACGCCAAGGAAGGATCCATGATGATGTCCCTCATGAAGCGCATCACATAATACCCGCATTCGACACTACTGGGTTGCTTTGGTGTGCCTGAGAGAGTTTTTCAAATTACAGCTTTACGTCCTGCTCGGCCTATGTGAGAATTATATATTTTTATAGCACTATTCACGATGTTTTTCGCCTCTTCATCGACCACACGATGACCTGGCAGAGGATCCAAAAAATAGGCGGTCTCCTTCTTTGCTCTTACAATCAGCAAGATCCAATGACGGCTGCACAAAATTAATATAAACACGACGGTTATTTACAAAAACGACGTATTATAATATTTCACACGACGAAATAAATAATAAAACGACGACATTATATATTTATCGCGACGATAAATAAATACCGACGTGGTTAGTAGTTTCAAACGACTTAATAAAATAAAATACCGACGTGGTTAGTTTATAAGCTGTCATTTATTGAAAATCTTAAAAACAAAATCCTAAGGAGACTAACCCTGGATTGTAAGGCATCATGAAAATCTGTTCCCCGTCTGTCTTCTGAAGTCGAGCTGCTACCCGTCGTGATCTCTCAGCTACTGTACCAGAGTTGGCACTAACTGTAGCAGGGTCGATGAAGCCAACCATGCTGCACATTTTTGCTTGTTTCAAAACATCATGTAAGTGCCTAAATACATAAAATAATATAAACAAGTCAGCACAAAAAAACACACGGCGGTTATGTATACAAAACGACGTATTATAATATTTCACACGACGTACTGAAATAGATGAGGACGTTATAATATATTTATCACGACGGTACGTTATAATATAATATTTCACACGGCGTGGTTAGTTAGTTAAGACGACGAAATATATAAACCAACGACGTATTATTTTAGAATTACGAACCTCATATATACAGCCACCACAGTAGCTCCAATTTCTTCCATGCCCGCAAATTGTGTAATATCTTCAGGCAGGAGGAAGGTATCGCGATCACTCCCAAACACCTCCTTATCAATTTTAAATTCCAAGATCTTATCCTCAGGCAGGATTGTCGTTTCCACATAACGACAAAGGCTTTTCAAAGAAGATGGCGCCTCCATATTTGAATAATCACCAACTTCAATAACCTGTTTAAAGAAATAAAAAAAAATGACGTGGTAATTAAATAAAGACGACGGTGTAAGGAATTCAACGTCGTCTGAAAAGTATTTAAACGACGGTGAAAAAATATCGACGTCGTGGTAAATATTTTATTACGTCGTAAAAATATCGACGGTGTAATAATAGTTTATTACGACGGTGAAAATCAATTAAACGTCGTGGTAAATATTTTATTACGTCGTAAAATAATTCCGCCGTCTAATTTGTAAACAACGACGGTTTAAAGAAAAATATCGACGTCTGAAATTTTGAAAAAAAAATATAAAAGGCAAAGTTATGTGAACATACCTTGTCGTCATGCTTTTCTTCATCTTCTTTCTCCTTTTCTTCTTCCTTCTCTTCTTCTATTTTTTCTTCTTTCTTCTCTTCTTCTCTTTTTTCTTCTTTCTTCTCTTCATCCTTGGCAGTATCATCCTCAACATGGAGGGATCTCACATCACCTCCAGAGCAGCTAGCTTTGTCAGGCGACATTGGATTTTTGGGGCTTTGGCTAATTCTTTGTTTAAGAATATTTGGATCAAAATTGGGAATTAATTGGGAAAGCTGACTCAGGAAATGCTCCCTCTCGGCCTCCACCAATTGTTTTGTTCTAGCCTCCATCCTTAAGGCCTCTTCCCTTGCCTTAGCCTCCATCTTTTTAGTCTCTTCTTGAAGGAGAACTCTTAAACTCTCCTTCAAGCGGTCGTCAAAGCTAACCCTCTGTGGTTTGGGTAAATTGAAATACTGCCTTGGGGAAATCCCAGCACCTACTCCTCTCAATCTGCCAGGATGCTCGGGGCCCAAAGCCATGGTCAGCACATCCTTGCTGCCATCTACTCTGACTTTGCCTTCCGAGACTTGTTTCTGCAAATCATCCTAAAAAAAAACACACGACGGTTAATTATATACAAACGACGTATTATATAATTTCACACGACGCAAAAACATATAAACCGACGTTATTATAACTTATCACGACGGTAGTTATACCACCGGCGTCTTATGCTATAATTACAGAAAACATAGTGATTCCTATGTAGACCTTTAACGACGTTATTTACAAATTATCGACGTGGTAATACAATTCACACGACGCTAAAATGAACCACCGACGTCTTATGCTATAATTAAAGAAAACAGAGCAGTTTTTCCTAGACCTTTAACGACGACGTGGTAATACTCACACGACGCTAAAATGAACCACCGACGTTATAATTAAAGAAAACAGAGCAGTTTTTCCTAGTAGACCTTTCGTTATTTAAAAAGTGGCGTGGTAATACTATTCACACGACGCTAAAATGAACCACCGACGTCTATAATTAAAGAAAACAGAGTAGTGATTCCTAATTAGACCTTTAACGGCGTGTTTTAAAAGTTCGACGTGGTAATATCATTCACACGACGAAAAAAAATAACATCAGACGTTAAAAGAATTTTTCACAGTTTAATAAAAATTTAAAACAGAGTGAGCAGGCTTACAATTAATTTTGCTTTTTCTGCCACCTTTGGATGGGGGATGTTACCATGTTTGTCCTGTCTAGCTCTCTTCCATAAGGTAGATCGATCAATTTCTACCCCTGGCATGGTTTCCTCCAATTCATCCTCCAATCCAGCATATCCTTTTTGAGACAATCGATGATTGTACTCGAGTTTCTCCCTAATCTGTGCATGTTGAGAATGCACAGACTCAAAATCTTGGGAAAGCCTTGAAGCTACAAAGGCATCCCACTGTGCTTTCTCTATGAATTTATAAGTTTCGGGGGGATGGCTTAATTTCTCCTTGTCATTGGTGTATGGAAGGATATAATGCCTAGTTAGTGTAGACTTGAAATCCTTCCATTTCTTGGCAGCTGAAGCTAAAACAGATTTCTTGCCCCCTTGACCTACGACAAAAGCCATGTCAACTGCCTCCCATATCTGCTCCTTAACATCCTTGGGGATTTGGGACCATTTCTTGTCCACAAGGGGAACTCTGGAGCGAGCCAAGACACCAATGTACGACTGCATTTCAATATGTGCTTGGCCAATACCTTTCCCCATTTTATTGTACTCAACAATTGGCCTCACTTTCTGAAGCTTTCTCTTCACACCACGAGGCATTGTGCTCATACCTCGACCAGTCTTTGAATCATCAGAGATTGTTGTCTGGCTTTCTGTCTCAGCAGATGATGAAGCAAACTTCACTTCATCTCTCTTCGAAGACTTCATCTCCTTCGAAGACTTGTCTTGAGGAGCTACAATTCCAAGCTTCTTGGAGCCAGAATCTTTAGTTTGTTGTTGAGAAACCATTTTAACTGACAAAACTGCAAGTGAAAATATTTCAGGAAAAGATTAAGAACACAAACGGCGGTTATTAATAAAATACGACGTATGATATGATTTTAAACGACGCAATGAAATAATCTCAGACGTAATAAATGTTTAAAACCATTATTTATATAACGTCGTGGTATTTATGTTCACACGACGTCAATAGTAATACACCGTCGTGGTATTAACATTCACACGACGTAAAACAATAGATATACCGTCGTCTATATTAGATACCAACCCTAATTTCAATAGTAATACACCGTCGTGGTAAAAACATTATTAATATAACGTCGTGGTATTGATTTCATACGACGTAAATAGTAATAAACCGTCGTGGTATTAACATTCACACGACGTAAAACAATAAGACAGACTGTCGTTTTTTTAGATACCAACACTAGTTTCTTTTTCTTTATATTTTATCAAATAAGGGAAAAACAAAAACCATTGTTCAGAGAAATCAAACCTGCAATTAAACAAGCAAATAAAAAAAGACTTTATTTTAAAAACAACTTTGTCAATTTTCAGACGACGGTAGAACGACTGACGAACCGTCGTGGTCTACATATTTAACCACGTAAATAAGAACTACCGTCGTCTTATTTAGTTGAGGTAGTTGTCTTCAAAGTTGGAAACTTTCCCTCTTTGTCTTTATATTTTATCAAACTTGGAAAGAAGTAAAATGATTTTGGCCAGAAAAAAAGGTAAAAAGATTTTTCAAACAAAAAACGTATGAGCATGCAAAACAGTAACCAAAATAGTGAAAATGAAAGCTTACCTTTTGCGTGCGATGAAAGCAAGAGGAAAAAGATCGATCTTTTGCGTTCAGAGACGACGAAGAAGGCGAGAGGAAGACGATGAGATACTCTGACGGTGCTCTGACAGGAAAAAAGACGAAAAGTTTTCTCTTGTAGATTGAAATTTTTAATCGGGTTTGGAAACTGTGCATGTGTAAGTCGAAAAGTTGCTAATATATAAAGCGATTTCAAAAAAATAATACGGCGGTTACATATAACTACGTCGTTTTTAACTAAAACGACGCAATTTTTGTTTTGCGACGCAATTTAACTAAAGCGACGCAATTCAACATATGAACGATGGTGAATTGGGAAGGATATGCGACTATCTCAAGCCAAAGGTGTTCGAGGAGAATGCCAAGGTTGTTGAAGTGGGAAAGCCACTTAACGCGATGCTCTATATTATAGCAGGCTCTATGCAGGCGCCAATTACGGATGCTGGAGAAGCAGCTCCATCAACCTCATTCCATACTCTTAAGAAAGGTATGTTTTTATTTTTATTTTTATTTTTTGCCAAACGGTAGTCTGCATTTCATTCATTTGAAACTCTTGAGAAAGGTATGTTTGTTGGAGAACAACTTCTGGATTGGGCAATGAAAACCAAAGCTTTTGATGACCAACCTGCTTCGTTCAAAACCATCCGATGTACCACAAAAGTAGAAGCCTTTGCTCTCACAGCTGATGACATGAAAACTTTAGTGCTCTCCGGAGGCATCTTCCCGATGAAGTCAAAAGGTGAAGTTTAGACAATCCTTACCTTTTGAAACTTGAAATATTTGGCACTTTTTTTTTTTTTTTTCTTTGTTTGATCATGTAGTTGGCACTAATTTGAAACAGCTGGCATTCTCAAAATTGCTACTGACCTGAAGATACGTGAGAAACTAGAGGCGATATTTTTGTGGATGGCAATAAATGGCATTTCTGATGATGTGGTGATAGATATTATGCATGGTTTTAGTAAAAAAAAAAAAAAGGAAAGAAAACATAGATGTTGAAGTGGATGTGAATTATATCTTCTCTGTTTTTGACGAATGTGGGAGAAGCATTATGCGGCGCCATTTCTGCATGGAGACGCTGAAAAAAGTAGGTTCCTTTTACTCTCTCTCTCTCTCTCTCTCTCTCTCTCTCTCTGTTTTGTCGGAAGCATGTTCATGAATCTCTATATAGAAATTATTAGTCATATAAAAATAGATCCTTGCAACTTTGAAAGCTCTATTTAATAACTCACTTACATTATAACTTCTAATTAAAAGCTGTCTACGCGTTTGATTTATTTACAAATGAAGCCACGAAATCTTTCCTTTAATTTCCATTTTTTAACAACATGTTTTCTGCATTCGGATGTTTGCTGTGAGGGTTTATATAATATCTCTCTCCCTATCATTCCTTTACACAAAGGAAAAACGTATATATTGTCATATACAAGAAGTCTCTAGAATTAGAACAAAAGAATACAAGGTTCGCAACTTGATTTGTGAAATTTTGAAATCTTTTAAAGTGTTAGATTTACAATGTAATGGATATAGCCGATAGAATCTGGGCCAGTCATCAACAAAAATCACGTAGTATTTGTGACCACAATGAGAAACATGAGGAGTGGGACCCCATAGATACGAATGTATTAATTGAAAAGGGAAATGGAAATTACATGAAGATTGATAAAATGGCAAAAAGGTACATTGAACATAAAGTTGATTGATAGATAGTATTTGATGGACCTAGTTGTTTGTGCCAAAGAGAGGTTGTGGCAATGTCGTTGAAGCAAAACAGTAGTGAATTGCTTTTGGACAGATGAATGGGTTAGAGACTGCCTTCAGTAGCGCCTTGAAATAGGATTTTCCCTGCAGTATTATCCTTGATGATACCTGAGAAAGGAGTGCAAGTTAGATAACAATTGTTGTCACTGGAAAATTTGTGAACTGCGAGTAGGTTGTGTGTGGCTTGTGGAGTGTGCGAAGAATTTGATTTAAATGAAAATATGAGTGATAAGAGTACAGTGTTAGCAACATGAACTTTGTTAGATCCAGTGTATTCAGGACGCAGAGAAAATTTGCGCAAGCCATTTGTAAGGTTATTAGTGGCTCAAGAATAAGCATTCCAAGTTGTTGTGGATGAAGATGAGGGTGTGGTGGAAGTGTATAAGGCAGAGGGTCAAGTGGGAGCTGAGGGGAGGGGGTGAAGATGGGACGGTTGGGAGAAAAGGGTTGTAGAAGCAAGATGAAGGTCTAGGGTTTCAAGAGGAACATAAAGATTATTGGTAGATAAGATTTGATGGAGGACGTGAGTTGAAGGATGACCTTGCCATTTGTGCCAAAGAGAGGTTGTGGCAAGGGCATTGAAGTGAAAAAAAGGTGGCTTGCGTTTGAATAGATGAATGGGTTAGTGATTGCCTTCAATAACGCCTTGAAAAAGGATATTTCCCCTACTATGACCCTTGATGATACATGAGAAATGAGTGCAAGTTAGATAAAAATTGTCATTTGTCATTGGAAAATTTGTGAACTGAGAGCAAGTTGTGTGTTGTCGAGTGTGAAGAATTTTTTTTAAGTTAAAAGATAAGTGAGAAGAGTATAATGTTGATTCACCATTGGCAACAATAATTTGTCAGGTCTAGTGTATTAAGAGAAAAGTTGCCCATGTCATTTGTAAGGTGATTAGTGGCCCAAGAATCAGCATACCAAGTTGTTGTGGATGAAGATGAGGGTGTGGTGGAAGTATATGTGGTAGAGGGGTAAGTAGGAGCTTAGGGGGAGGGAGTGAAGAGTTTGGGTTGTAAAGTGTGATCCTGTTAAGAGCTATTGAGACAGTTTCTGCAAAGGAGAGCACCATGGCCTGGCTTTTTACAGATTTGGCCAATTGGACGAGAGTTGGAAAAAGTGTTTGGCTGGAAGAAGTGACTGTTGGGAGATAGAGTTTGAAGAAGTGAGAAGTTAAAAGGGGCATGGTTTGGTTGTTTGTGAGAAAGGAGAGAGCTTGGTTAGGATTTGGAGAGGGAGAGGTTTGAAAGGCATGGTTGGTAGGCTCATTGAAGAAGCGAGTGAGGAGCGAGTGAGGAAACATACTATGCAGCAGGAGGAAAAGAAGGTTGATGGATAACATCAGAAGAAGAGGACTTGTAAAGGTCTGCGAAAGGGTTGGTGTCTTGAGAATTGTCCATAGGCACAAAAAACGAAAGAAAGAGTTAAGGATAGAGAAATAGTGATTGAAAGTGAATGGAAGAGTTAAGGGGCTTCACGTTGGGGAAACACACGTTTCCCCTTGGTCACAGCGAACCCGATGGAAGAAATAAAGATAAAAAAACAAAGAAGCCCAAGATGACAATGAGTAAATATATAAGAGAACACACCGAGAATTTACGAGCTTTGACAAATGTTAATGTATGCATTTTGGGTTTTTCTTTTGGCTTCCCTTGACAACTTTGTAATAGGATTTCTATTGTTATTTATCAAGCTCAAGTTTAGATTGAGAATAGCTTCTCTAGGTGTTCTTAACTAACAACTATCATATGGAGGTTCATGCAAATTGGCAAAGGTAAATTGTGCATTGCATAACATTGCATTATACTATTTTCATAAAATGATGACTAGTCATCTGTTTCTTGGATGACTAGTCATCCTTGCTCGCCAGCTTGATAACCAACTTTTTTGTCCTATTCCTTTTTCTCTCTCTCTGCTGCCACATGGGATTCTGACCTAGGGAACTTTTGTGTGTAAATACCAAAGAATTCTTCTTTGGGCAGCCGTCACTTTTGGGGGAGAAGTTTTGGAAAGTTTCATAGCAAACTTTTGCTTCTTCTTCCTCAAGAGTAACCTTCATATTTTTCATCTTTGAGTTTTCCAAATTGTTTCTTTTTGAAAACTGCATTTGAAATATGAAAACTTCATCTTGCTAGATCAAACACTCTATCATATACATCTAGGTCAGATTCAAGATTGATTTCTTCAAGAGTATGGTTTCTTGAAGAAATTGGTCATTTTCTCCATGAATCCAAATTTCATTTTTGTATGAGTTAGAGCTTGCAAGCTAGTGCCATGGGATGAAAGAGCTGGAGAAGGAGCTGCCATTGCCATGAAGAACTGAGCTTCAAGCTTTGCTAAGTTGGAGAAGAAGATTGCACAAAGGAGGTATTGCTCATCTTCCTAAATAGATCTAGGTTTTGCTTGAGCTTGCTTGTGTTCCTTTGTAAGAATCTTTTTCTACTTAGTGGATTGCCTGGTCGGTTGATGACCCCCAGTTTTTCCCAATGGTGGGTTTCTGGGTGAACAATTTCTGATTGCATCTCTGTAATTTTTCTGGGTTTCTGTTCTTGGTGGTTGACTAGTCATCGTATGAATTTCTGGGTTTGTGTTCTTGGTGGTTGACTAGTCATCGTATGAATTGTGGTTGACTAGTCATTGTATAAATTCTGGGTTTGTGTCCTTATAGTTGACTAGTCATCATTATCTGCTGTTTGGTGTTTACTTGATTATGATGATTTCACACACTTTCACCATAGTTGTTGCTAGCATAGGGGATGCCTAGATTGACGGGTCCTTCTGAGTGCCTAGGTTCTCACTAGTAATCTTCTAGGGTTGCAGGTACATTGTGGCATGCTCTGTGTGTATTCTTGATTGTGGTTGTTCATGCTTAGCAGTTGACTAGTCATAAGTGTACTTGGTCAAGGTCTAAAGTGTGTGAAGGTTGTTGCGTTCTTGATTGAATATCTTTTAAATTTACCCCTCGTCACCTAAGTACCAATTTCAACAAATAACCTGCCTACGTCCCTGGAGAGTGACCACCTTCACTATAATATAAGAAAGACAAGAATAACCACTCAAGAGTTTTTTATACCCAAACCCAAGTCCCGTATCCAATAGGATACACCCCTTGTACACCCTCTCTCATACATGTGAAAATCACTCTCACCTCAAGAGATATACCCTCTCTTGAACCCTTGATGAACCCAGCTAACTCCCAGCTGAAACATGCTCCAAGAGTTCGTGGGACTGCTTGCTTGCATCTCACAAGCAGTCCACTCCCTCTCTTCCGTGCTCTCTCTCCCTTGCCTTGGTGCAGCTGAAGCACAGCAGCCCACACACCTTTGCATGCTTTCTCTCCTTTGGTGCGACTCACATGCACACCAGCCCACAACTCTCTCATGTCTTTGGTGCAACACAAGCACACTACCACTTGCATGCAGCCTCCCCTTTTATAAACCATAAAAGGAATTAAGGCTGATTTTCACCTCCCAAAAACAGCCCACGTACATGCTAGAAAAGCCACAATGATGGCCAGTCAAAAGGCTCCCCAAGACAGCAGCATTAATGACAAATGATGATGTTCTCCCATCATTGCAACAAACACCACCATGACATACAAAAATATTCCCCCACTAAGGAGGGAACCCAAGGCACCGAAAGCATGTGCAGCTCCCCCATTTTTCTCTTCCTTTCAGCCATCAATTGTAGACCATGCATGCATCTCCCATACATGCATTCATGTGCTTTGAAAGAGGAAAATAACAGCCATACATCTTGACTCCACTAAGGAGGGAACCACAACACTTCAACTAAAAAACTCTAATAATAACCCATCTATATTACCAATTCTTAGTAAATTCAATTTTTGAATCAAATTCCATGAAGATCTATCAAAGGTGTCCACTTGTTTAGATTAAGTTACAAATGATGCCACTGAATCTCCTCTTTAATTGGTTACCCTATTTCACAACCATCCATGTTTTTAAGCAATGCAATATTAATACCTCGATAGACATTTCTATTTCTACTTCTATAATAATTTGAATATAGCAAACGAAATATTTTATGACGATGTATTTATGGGAAGCCAAAAAAAAATCAATAAAAACACTCAGTTGGAACATACATGCTGAGATGGATCATGTATATATATATCCAATAGATAGAGCTCAATGTTTAACCTTTTGAAGGATGAAATCAAATTGAAACTTATACGAGGATTAGAATCTAATTTTCTTATATGTATGTACATATAGGTAAAGGAGCTTCAAACTATGAACGATCAAGCATTGGGAATGATCTGCGACTATCTCAAGCCAAAGATGTTCGAGGAGAATGCCCAGGTCGTTGAAGCAGGACAACCACTTAATGCGATGCTCTATATTATAGCAGGCTCTATGCAGGCATACCTGCCAATTAGGGCTGCTGGAGAGGCATGCCCCTCAACCTCATTCGAAACTCTTGAGAAAGGTATGTTTGTGGGAGAACAACTTCTGGATTGGGCTGCAAAAACCAAAACTTTTTATGACCAACTTGTTTCGTTCAAAACTGTCTGATGTGCTGAAAAAGTAGAAGCCTTTGCTCTCACAGTTAATGACTTGAAAACTTTAGTGGTCTGCAGATCTTCCAGAGGAGTTCAAAATCAGAAGTTTAGACAACTCTTAGTTGTTGAAACTTCATGTAGTTGGCACTTCCTGCAACAAGATTGATGAGATACTAAACAATTTTTAAGGAAAAACTAAGCATGAAGGTCAGGAGGAGGTTCGTTTGTTTATTTTTTATCGTGGATGAATATTTCTATTTTCTTCATTTCATGAATTAATTAATACGTTCATTTTCATTTTGTGGTTTCCTTTTTTGAGAAATAAATTCTGTATGAAACCGAAAAATGAGGGTAAAAGCCCGAAGATATACAAAACCACAATGTGGATATCATACATTTCTTGTGTAATTTGACAAATTAATTGCATGTGTGGTGCCTCAGGCAAGCCGAGCCGTTTAATTAATTAACTCACTTCGGTCACCAATGAGTCTTGTTTTCTGTTTCCTATAGTTGGATGTGAAAAATACATTTAGCAAAGAAAGCACAGTGGTGGTAGATTCCACCTCCCCTCCATGGCACCCAAGATCAAAACCCAATAGGGTTTCTCTTCTCCAATGTAACCCAAAAAAAAAAGGAAAAAAAAAAAGAGCAACCCTTCTCAAATGCGTGAAGAATTACCTCCCTAAACCAGTAATCATCGAGCTCTAACAACCAAATGACAAACTCCGACCAGCCCTGAAGGGACTGGCTGTGGCCGATTTCATTTCAGAATTCATGCCGAATGTCCTATCCATGGAACAGGCCACCTCGCCTATACCTGCTGCAATCATATAGCATGTTGACGGCGCATCCAATGTGCATGAAAGTGGGGTCGAGATTGTTCTCTCCTCCCCCGACGGGACCAGCATGGAATATGCTCTCCGCTTCCAGTTCAAAACCACAAATAACTAGGCAGAGTACGAGGCTCTACTTGCAGGGCTCCGCCTCGCCCAGGACCTCGGTGCCAAAAAAATCAGTGCGCATAGCAATTCAATGCTCATTGTCAACCAGGTCAACAATACCTACCAAGTCATGGGCAAGAACAAGGGCCAATAGGTAAAAGAAGCACAACGCCTGGCATCACTCTTCATGCACTTTACCATCTCCCAAATTCCATGGAGCCAAAACAGCCGAGCGAATGCCTTTGCCAAACCAGCCTCAGCCCTTGATGGGGGGATCAAACGGTCCATTCCAATTGAGTACCTCACCAAACCTACCATCACCGACGCACTTGACGAGACCATGACCGTGGGGACCAACGCCAACTAGATGACCCCTATCTATGAATACCTTGCCGACGGGACTTTACCTATCGATACCGACGCAGCTCTTCGACTACAGCTCCAGTTTGGCCGGTACACCATCATCAATAAGCAACTCTATAAATGAGGCTATGCCTTACCTTATCTACGGTGCGTAACTCCCAAAGAAGGACACGAGATACTCCGAGAGATGCATGAGGGCGTTTGCGAAGACCATTCTGCTTCCTGGGCGATGGCATCTAAAATCCTCCGCCGAGGCTATTATTGGCCCCCCCTAAGAACTTATACTCTCCGCATCACTCCCAAGTGCCGTCCATGCCAACTTTTTTCCAACATCATACACCAACCCCCCGAGCCGCTCATGACCACGGCTAGCCAGTGGCCCTTCGCCCAGTGGGGCTTGGATCAAATTGGGCCTATGCCCGAGGGAAAGGGACAGACAAAATTTACCATCATAGCAGTCGACTATTTCACCAAGTGGGCAGAGGCCGAACCACTCGCCACCATCACCGAGGCCCGTGTCTGCGGTTTCGTATGGAAAAACATCATCTGTAGGTTTGGCCTACCTCGCATCCTCATTACGAACAATGGCTACCGATTTGACAACGCGCGATTCTGAGAGTTATGCTCGCCAGCACATCCACAGGCCAACAGCCAAGTCGAGGCCATCAACAAAATCATTAAGCACACTTTAAAAAAGAAACTCAGCGACAAAAAAAAAAAGCGACTAGGCTGAACTCCTCCCTGAGGTCCTATGGGCCTATCGCACCACCCAGCGCTTCTCGACAGGCGAGACCCTCTTTTCCCTAGCCTTTAGTTTTGAAGCCGTTATACCGGTTGAAATTGGCCTACCAACCCATCGTGTGGCATATTTCAACCCTCAGCAGAACGCCGAGCACGTAATCATGACCTCGACCTTGTGGAAGGCAAGAGGACTCATGCTAAAATGACCTTCGCCACGTACTAGAAATGAGCGGCACAATACTACAATAAAAATTTCGACCACGAATCCGCCCCGGAGACCTAGTCCTATGGGCCATACTACTTGCCACTCGAGACCGGTCGGCGAGCACTTTAGGAGCTAACTAGGAAGGCCAATATAGGGTGGTCGCCATCGTCCAGCCCGGCATATACACTCTTACCACATTCGGCGGACAGCCACTCCCTCACCCATGGAATGCCGAGCACCTCCGCCAGTACTATCCCTAGAAATTTCCCTTTTATTATTAGCGCTTATAGTCACGCTGACCGCCCGACAGGATTAGTCAGTGAGCTCTCATGCTTTTTTGTGTAAAGAAGTTTTTATTTATTTATGTTATGCCTCCCAAATGTGTTGTTCGATCAGCTCCGCTCACACAACAATTCACACACTTAGACAAAATTCACAATTTAAACACAAACCACAAAAATAATAATAAAAACACAAACAGAGAACACTTACAATAAATACTCCCAAAAATCAAAATACAAATAAAAGAGACTAAAAATTGTTCACGACAAACTGAAAGGCCAATCAGACCCTATTCCTTACAAAAAGTCTAGATAATGCAGGTATAGAGTTTTTTTTTAAACGTTTTCCACGTCGGCATCGATTTCAAGCCCTCCGGGCTCAGCTACATACTCTCTAATTGTAGCGGCAGGGACCTCGGCGGTCGGAGTTAGCTCGGCCTCGCATTGGTTCGCAGCCTCCTGTTCCTTTTCCTCCTCACCCACTAGGTCCTCTAGGCTAAATACAAACTCAGGGTAGCGCTTCTGAATCTTCTCTAACAAATCCAGACAACCTGAGAGCCGTTTCTCACCCGCCAGACCTGCACCATCAGCTAACTCGAGAAAGCTCTTCACGTCCTCCACTTGTGGCTAACAAGCATTCTCCAATGCTTTCTGTAGCCGGACGTTCTCGTCTTTCAGCCGAGCACCTTTTTCCCTCAGCCGCTCTGCTTTCTTCACCTAGGCCGACCCCAGAGCTCGCACAGCTTCGACCTTCTTCATGCTACTCTCCTTTGCAACCTTCATGGCGTGGTCAACCACCGCCTTCGTCTAGGCGTTGCACTTCCTGACCTCCTTCTCACGATGGATCATGAAGCGCCTGACCATCCCGTAATGTGAAAATAAAGCCTACACCAACACAAGGAAGAGTGAGAAACGGTGGGGGGACGACCGCTCCTTCCTCATTCCTCGGCCTCTTCGCCACAGTTTGCTCCCCTTCCTCATCCATCAACCTCTTCCCACGATCCTGGTCCCACTGTCGAACAGGCTATCGTACCTCAACCTGCCCCACCGTCACAACGAGGGCCACAACCTCGTTCCTAGCATGAGTCTTAGGTGGCACTGTCCTCCCAGAGACCGACGCGATGGTACCCTTCTTCAAAAGCCTCTCTAACAGTTGCCGAGCTTTCGGGTCATTCCTGTCAACACCCATTGCTACACAAAAAAAGTGTTAGTCCATCACAGGAAGACAAGCAAAAACCTTGGCACGACACCGAGAAAGCCTTACGTTCTGGGATCGGGTCCAGCAAGCCAGACTTTCTTAGAGAACTGCTCGACAATACCTCGGCCGCGTCGAGTGCACTAGGTGGCAGAGCACGAATCACCTCAAGTTGTCCCTCCTCATCCTCGGACAACTCCTCGCTCTCCCAATCCACTGCCATTTTAAACAGAACCTGTTAGTCCAAACCAAACTCTGGGCATCCCAAAAAAGAAAAAAAAAAAAAACACACACACACACACACACACACAAAGAAAACAGAAAGCGGCAAGTTTTTGCCTATCGGGCTGACTGCTGTAAAAAGTAACCCCACCTTTCT
>NC_047653.1:19392293-19445007 GCF_902201215.1 Prunus dulcis | reverse complement strand
GATCCAATCATCGTTACTCACAACCATAAAAACTTGGCACGTTTCATGTTGAATTTGTTTATTTCTTATAAACAGTCGTGTCAATTTACCTGGAAGATGCGCCTCCTTGTTTTGATATCAGGAAGAGGGAATTCAATCTTCCTATCTATTCGGCCAGGACGAAGCAAGGCTGGGTCAAGACTCTCAATTGTATTTGTTGCCAAGATGACGTTGACATCTCCTCTTGAATCAAACCCATCTAACTGGTTCAGTAACTCCAACATGGTCCTCTGAATTTCACGTTCACCACCTGAATGGGCATCATACCTGCAGACAAAAGATCATCAGGAACATTTGATTAACAGTAATTTACAATCTTTTCATCAATGTTGAGCGACTTGCAGATGACCGCTTAACAGTGAATTACTAAGTATCATCTGTAGCAGCCGAATGGAGACTGTCTATGCAACTAAGTATCACAGTCTGATTAGGTTTCGAGTACAACAAAATCACAAACTAAATTGCCCACATTTCCCAAACCATTTATCAAAGCAAAATTCCAATTTCCTATCAACAAGAGCTAAAATTAACAAAACCAACATCAAAAACCCCAAAAACCCAATACCCCAATTACCTTATTATGCATCAAAATGGCACAACCAGGCTCGAGCTCGTCCTTATCTACAAAGGACAAAATCCCAACATAGTACTGAGGCCCAACCGAAGACGAAACAATGGCATGGTTTTTAGAAGAAGATTCTATATAATTTTAAATTCTAAACAAAAAATTTGATTTCATATTTGTAATTCGTTTGCTTCAGTTGTTTAGAACAAATCTGAAGTGCATCAACAATGAGTCTTGTTATGGTAATAAATCAATATTAACTTATATTGATTATATCTCAATTATATCTAAATACAAAGTAATAGAAATAAAATAGAATTATAGTGGATGAATCTTCAAACAAGACACATACCGTAGCAAACAAGTGAAACTAGGCGGTTCGATCTGGTCATGAAATGTTTCTATGTCGTCAAGAAAACCAAAATACCATTTCTAAGCGAATAATGGAATTACATCGTGTCATGCAATTGCACTTGCTATACTACAAAAGCACCCTGACTGTGCGCAAATAGGGATATATACATGCCATTACACCTAATTTGTACACTGTAAACCCTTATCACCTACTGTCAAAATGAATCTACTTTGCCTGGGAGCGTGTTATTGGCTTCCTTGCGATGGGATGATGAGGGATGAAGGGATCCTTCTGTTCGACCAACTTGTCAAGTTGTTCGTCGACAACTCTTCGAGCGGACTCCCTTACTTCCTTTAGACGCCGGTTTCTTGGGTTCTTCAGCAACGATAGTGCAATGCGAACGCGCTCACTTGCATGTTGAAACTGCAAATAAAAAACAGCCCGTCAAAGATATGATTAACAAAAATATCAGACATTTGACAAAAGCATGAAACGATATATATGCCGACTCACTTTATTTGAACCGTGTGATCTGCATTCAATGTCTTGTAGCCAATTCATAACGAACACACCACAATCGCATCCATTTACTTGTCTACGGGCCTTGTCAGTTCGCACAATGTTGAATTTTGCAAACTGCCATCCCTTTTCAAAATAGTTGACAATCTCCTCATTGTAAATGTGGTCCAACACTTTCATCTACAACACAATCAATGCAAATGAATTCTTAGTCGGGTTGTTAGGACAATAAAAATACAAACGGACCATTACGTCAATTAAACTTACAATTCGTTCTGCTTGTTGATAACGACCTGCGTTGTACTTAGGACCGGGGAGGCTATCCCATATTTCAACTTTTTTATCGCTAGGAAGCACCACAATCAAATACCAATGACTCCCGATTCGATCAAAAACGGGAATGAACATCTAGCAGCACAATGACTTACTTAGAAAAATATGCGTATACAAAAGCACACTAAAGATGTTCTAAATAACAACTTAAATTCTTACCTTCTCGCACTTCTTAAGCCCTACGGTGAACCGATTTGTGTTTTCCCTTCTCAGTTTGACAGCCAATTCGAAAAGTTGACCATCTCTTGTATTTTGAACTTGCTCCTACATTCACATATACTGTAAGCGTAAATTCATTTACCAAATGACAAACTATAACAGTATGCAAAATATGAATGCTTACCGCCATATATGTGGGGAAGTACCAATTCCCTGACCCCTTTTCTTGTAGATAATACACGTGTGCGTTGAGTACTCCATCATTAATCCACTCTTCGGGCCTCAAGCACATGAACTCACCTCTCGTGACATGATGTTTGTTTTCAATTTGAATTATAATTTCGTCACTACAACAGAAGAAGAAAGCAATTCTTATAATTAAATTCACGTGCGCAAGAACATATCAGGAATTTGGTCAATGGCATAATTCAACATTTGTAAGTAGTTACCTTGAAAGGTTGTTAGACCTAAAAATATAACTAAATAACTCTAAATCGGAGTCTTCTAAGTCCCCGGGTTTTAATTTGAAAGGCCCAATTTTCATCTTAGACGTCGTTGAATGCACAACCTTTCCTTTTGCGGTTGACGGGTCAACCCATGGCTCTCTACAAAGAACTCCTGGACGCCTTTCGCCCGTTCGACGTGTTTTAATTCGAGTTTCATCACCACGGGCCGGTTTTGTGAACTTCCTCTTTTCCACGCCAATTTTCAACTGCGGAAAAAGGAATTCGAATATTACATTTACGAAAAAGAAAAGTTAAGTATTTTACAACTATGTAAATAAATGCATGCTTAAAAAATCTAAAAGATAACAACAAACTCGATCTTCAAACTCCTAATCGGTCATCATACCTCGGGTTCACTGAAACTCTGTCCATCCGGTAATGGCATCCAAGTATTGTTTACATCAACTACACCTTTCTCCTTTAATTTGCTAGCTTCTTCACCCTTCTTCTTCACAACACTCTCACCACCTTGATCTCGTTCTTTCAGTGGACTGTCCTTAGTTTGATTTACATCTTCATGTCCCGGATGAAGATGTTGTCTTGCGTCTTTATTGAAGGAGCTCACTTGACTCATTACCTTGTCAGTGAATTCCAACATTGACCGCTGGACCTCCGCCTGTATTATCGGCCCCAAAGTTATAGCAAGTCCTTCAACTGATCGCTTCACCTCGGCCTGTATTATTGGCGCCAAACTGACTGCAACTTCTTGAACAATTCTTTCAAGGTTTACTCTCGACACTTCATTCGTTGGATTGTGCTTTGAAACTACCCGAACGGTTGGACTATCAAACCCACCTTGCTTTCTGACCCATATAATCATTTTCCACACCGACTTATTGTCCCATGACACAATGGGATCCAAAGACTTATCAACATATACTCCACCATGGAGAATTGAATCGAAATACAGTAGTTGGAGAAATAGTAGTGACCCATTTACATACAAAACTTTCTTTGCTTTGAACGACCTAATACCTTCACATAAGAAGTTGAATCCATGGTCGGCCCAGTTCTTAGTCTCTATCTTCCCTGGGATCGTCAAGAAAGTTAAATAGTTCCCCGTCACTGATGGTGAGGAGGTCGGGCAAAGTACAGTGCCAAGTGCGAACATCACAAATCGAACTTTAAAGTCCTCATCGGCATTTTCGCACTTTTCCAATTGTTCACCTAAATCCCTTACTAATAATCTCTTGCCATTTCCACCGAAACTTTTCACTAACTCTTTCACCTTTTCATCTTCTACCAGCCACTCAAGTTCAACAACCTCGCCGGTGTTCTTAAGACCCATAACACGCCCAAACTCAACGGCACTTATTCCAATCACTTTGCCGTGCAGTTGTATAGAAGACGTATCAGGATTGAACCTTTCAGTTAGAAATTTGCATAGTTTGCGGTGTAAACGAGTGCAACACAAAGATGCCACTTTACCAAACCCAATTTCATTAATTGCTAAGCGCTTCTGATTCGACAATTTTTCCACCGTCTGATGGAATCGATCCGGGCTGCATCTACTGGTAAAACCCTTCTCATTCAGTGAGACGTTTACTTGCCCACTTGATCCTTCTACTTGCCCACCCGATAAATCCAAGGCAGAGCCATATGTTGCCTTCTCTTGAGGGTTCAATTTCCTCCATTTATTAGCAATCTCTTCTCGTTCCTGAAACAAAAAAATTTCCTCATTAAAAGACCCTATTTAATAAAATAATTACTAAACTGCCCAATCCATTGCCATCTCTCACCTTTCTGTCCAACTTTGCATTTGCCTCTTTCCCCATTTCATGTCGTTGTTTTTTCCTGTAAATCATTTATTTTTAATCAATTAACCATCACAATATTAAGCAACCACATTTCCAATTTTAAGATGTACGCGTAACTTACATGAAATTAAAAAATGCATCTCGCCCAACTCTTGATTGTTGCACATTACTGTTGCCCTTGCGTTTTCCTTTTGCTGATCCCCTTTTTTTAGCTTCCATAACTTGCGCAAATCAAGCACAACTTACTATCATGCAATTGTCTGTAGCGCCGAGAATTTGAATACTAATCCAAAGCCTAATGCCCCCTAAACCCCATAAGCACCACAACATCACATTGCTTAATTAAAAACATACGGGGACCTGGATTTGCATACAGTAGCTTAGTAATTGCATATACTTATATGCAATTGCTCGATACTACTTGCAAGTGCATCAGCCCTCGATTATTACATTGCACAGATAATGCACACAACCCACCCATGCATTTCTCTATTGGGTCGGGATTCTTACTCATTTCAAATCCCAATACAAATCTTAACCAATCCTCACATTACACTTTCGGAACACTTTAATCCCCATAACAAATTATTCTAAAGCACAGTCAAAGCTACCTACATACCACGAAATCACCTGAGTTGCATAATTTGAAACAAAAACTATATACTGTCATTGCATTCAATGACTTGGATTTGCATACAGGCTATTAGTAATTGCATATAGAGATATGCAATTGCATATTTAGCTATGCAATTGCATTTTGAGCTATGCAATTCCACGAACATTACAACTATGGGGTTTGGAAATACGTGCATACTTTGGAAAAAAAAACTATATAGAGAGATATGCAATTGCATGAACATTACAGCCATCAATGTCAGATACCCACTTCACCTCACGCCACTTTCAGAATCACAAACCCACCACAATTAAATCTTACACAATCAGAGCCCTCATGGGTATTTATATATACAATCAGATCAAGAGGCACTATAACAACCCATCAGAAATGCAGAGTGGGAAAAGAAATACAAAATTTGAATCATTAATTTCTGGAATTGTTAAATGAAAAAACTGAAACAACAATTCAAAATCACTAGAAGAATAAATTAAATAGAACCATCAATTACACATAACGAAAATCAACACACGAACTTACCGAGATGGAGGAAGCGGCTGGAGAAGACGAAGTGGGTTTCTGGGTTTTGGCTGAAATCTGCTCCTCAGATGGAGAAGACGAAGTGGGGGGAGCTTCTTCAGGCTGTAGGAAGCTGTGCAGCTATGAATTCACCGAAATACAGCTGTGGCTGTGCAAAGCTATGGAGGAGGAGATAGACAGACGAAATCGATCTGTGCAAAGCTAGGTTTTGAACGAGCAGGCCTTTTTTTTTTTCCTTAGTTCTGTGCAAAGCTAGGTTTTGAACGAGAGGAGGAGATAGACAGACGAAATCGATCTGTGCAAAGCTAGGTTTTGAACGAGAGGAGGAGATAGACAGACGAAATCGATCTGAGCGGGCCTTTTTTTTTTCCTTAGTTCTGTGCAAAGCTAGGTTTTGAACGAGCGGGACTTTTTTTTTTTTTTCCTTTAGTTTAACTGGTTAACCAAAACAACCGGTTTTCATTGTTTTTAAAAAAAGGCCACGTGATGGGCTGTACGGGTGCACCCAGTGCACCACAGACAAACTCTTAGATGAGTATTTTATTTAGATGAAAAGTGATTCATTCCTTTCCTTTATGGATTCATCTTGTTAGGTTGATCTATTGAAGAATGAGCTTGGATTTGATGAGGCTTTTAACTATAAAGAAGAGGCTGACTTGAATGCGGCTTTCAAAAGGTACATATGAGTAATGATAGAGAGATTACATTTATAAACCCTAGCGTACCATGAATATAATGAGTTTCAACTCTATTAGACAAGTGGTTAGTTGACATGTGGTATATAAAGCAGTCTACAAATGTGATCTCCCTATCATTTTCTGTAACATATTTATTATGTTATACTAGTTTCCTTTAGTAAGAAAAGAAAGGAAAAAACGATTATTAAGAATTTGTGTGTTGTTAGGGTTCGTTATTGGGCTGGGCCAACTCAAAAAATTTGGGTTCGAGCCAAGACCTCATAGGCCTAAATGGGCCAGACTTTTTGTTAAAAAGTCTTTTCAATCTTTTTGTTACACATTTCGTTTTTTCAAAAGTGATGGATATAGAGTATTCTCTTAAACAATAGTATAGATTACTATATAATTTAAGAAAACAAAAATATAATAGCCAAACTTTTTTACTAAACCTAGACCAATAACCAATATATTTAAAAAATATTATACCTAAAAATGAAACTTATGATGTGCAATTTGTGCCTTAATTAACTTATATCCCAAATTAGGATTGACATCATGAAAATTAAAGCAATTTGTGCCTTTAAAATTAATAAGCCCAGAATAAGCTTTCAAATTCTTTATTGAACCGTTAAATTTGAACTTGACAAAAAAGGGGCACTAAGAGATATAGTGCATATATTGCTTGTTTGTTACAAAATTTTAGACAACACTGAAAAAATTAACTTAATTTATAACATGCGTAAATAAAATAAAAAGTTTATTAGTTTATCATACATATTACATTATTTTGATTAAGTATAAAATGAGGTTAGGGAATGCATCAATTAATCTTTAAAAAATGAAAAGCATAAGCGGGCGGGCCGAGCGGGCCTAACCATCTTGCTAGGCCGGACTTTGACCCATCAAGCCACGGACTACCCACTTCGGAGCCGCGGGCCAAATGATGATCCTTATATGTTGTATATGATGCTTTGAAGCTTGAGCTTTCTTGAGTGAAGGATAAATTTTCTTTGTAATTACCATACACTTGCCAGGTATTTCCCTGAAGGCATTGATATTTACTTTGACAATGTTGGAGGCAAAACGCTAGACGCAGTGCTCCTCAACATGAGAGTCCATGGCCGCATTGCTGTATGTGGAATGATCTCACAGTACAATCTTGATCAAGCAGAAGGGGTAACAAATTTGATGCACCTTGTGTACAAACGTATCCGCCTCCATGGATTTTCGGTAAGAGATCACTATCACATCCATCCGAAATTCGTGGAGTTTATGCTGCCTTACATTAGGCAAGGAAAGATTGTTTATGTGGAAGACATAGTTGAAGGCCTTGAGAGTGGTCCAAGAGCGCTGGTTGGACTTTTTAAGGGTCTTAACTTTGGAAAACAAGTAGTTGACGTCTCTGCATGAATAAGTTGTTTTGTCAATCGATTTGGTGTGCTTGTGTTTCTAACCGCTATAACTTTGTTAAGTGGCTCTTTGGTTTTATTTTTATGTTTTTGGATCCTTTTTGGGATTGCATATGTTAAGTGGTGCACTTTGTCATACAGAAGATATTCATCAATAATAAGGGCTAATTTAGGATTGTTGTCACTTTTAAAAAAAGATGCTTCTGTTGTGTTTTAGAAATAATGAGCTGTAAAGTAGTTCCATGCTTGTTAAACAATATTTTTAAAGTGTTGTTAGTATAAAAAGTTATGTCACAACCGTTTGGTAAATTTTGATATAATACTAGTAATTGTTGATAATGACTAAAACATACATGATATGTCAAAAGTGTTACATGGTAACTATGTGGTGGTGGTGGTGGTGGTGGTATAGGTGAAGGTTGAGTTGGTGGTGGTGGTGGAGGTGGTGGTGGGTGGTGGGGGTAGTGATGTTAGTACATGTGGTGGTGGTTTGTAGTGGTTGTGGTGGTATAGGTGGAGGTGGAAGTAGAGGTGGAGTTGGTGGTAGAGGTGGTGGATGGTGGTAGTGGTAAATGTCAAATCGAGGTACGAGTGATCAAATAAGTGTACAATAAAAGTTCTTGGGAATTAGATTGATAACAGTGTTTTACGAATCATATTTAACAAGAAAATTGGGACATATTTTCACATTTATTGAGTTACTGTGGAACTTTATAGCCCATATGGGTCACATAGGATAATCAAGTCGGCAATAAAGCTTGGGTGGTATGACATCCTCTATAGGCCTAGAAGTGTCATATAAAGGCACAAGGTTTGGCAAATTCTGTAGTTGAATTACCACATCGACTTATAGAGGTGTGCTACGGGCACCAACTTAAATACCAATTTAATGATACCAACCTATGTGGCAAATGACATGACAATTTATGTCATATGCCACATCATTTTTTTTTATTAGTTAAATTTTAACAATTTTTTTGTCAGAATTAACTTAATTATTTAGTTTAAAATAAATAAATTATGCTCCACGCCTCCCTTCCTTCTCGGATCTACTACCATGGCCTCCTTCCTCCCCAACTTGTATGCCCTTATTATTAAGCACATTGAATTTGGCTTTCAGGGTGTGACATATTTTTACCAATCCCATGAAGCTTTTCTTATCTTTGAATGCTTAAGTGCTAACCATTGTGTGTTTCCCTTGCTTTAGGAAGATTGCCTCACTCAGCAAGAATGTATGGTGAGGTGTTTGTGAATGGTGCAAAATCGGTACATGTACATGGCCACGACACCGATATATAAATGAGAAGAGAATTCCTTGGTCAGTATCAATATTGCGAAACTGTTGCAGCATTGAAGGGTTGTGTGAACTCCTCGATTTCAAGAGAAGTCGAATATTGCTTGATGTGGAAGATGGCTCAAACTAATAAAAATGAGGAAAACGGATTGTACCAACAAAAATATGGCAGATGGCCAGAATCAATATAACCATGGTAAGATTTGGGAAGTGAGGCCATGGCAGATTCGGAGAGGGAGGGAGGCCATGGCAGATCTATAAAGGAATGGAGAAACAAATCATACCTCTTCCCTTCTCATACCAGAACTCATCATACACACCCAATCGATTTTGAAATATTACATAAAAGTTGTGATGGCGCTGGAACTGCAGATTAAGAACGTTTTTTATATGCTTCCCACGAGCATTTAGACAAACCCTTAGAGGGCGAGTGACATCATAACCTTCTCAACTTACCAAAGAAAGACCTCCTTCCGAAGTGGTAACCACTTGCTGATGCTCCCAACTACAGAACCTAGTTTCCATGAACACGTGTCACCTCCACAATAGTTTGCACAAAGTCCCACATTGAAACTTTGTGCAAAACTCCCATTTCCAAAGAACAGTGCCAAAGGAAAAAGGGGTAACTACTTTTCACATTTACTGTTACTCTGCCAAAATTACCACATATACTCGCTAACTTAAGCAATGGAGAGCCTTCGGCAGGTACAACACCGGTGTCCGAAGCTTGACGATCCCTTCTTCCTTGTTTCCTTCTGCAAGATCCCTCCATACCGAAGGTCCACAACCTTCTCCCCTGCTGAAGATTTAACACTCCATTATCTAAGTTAACCCTCTGAAAAAAAGCATCAACACACGCAGCACTCATTATCTTTCAACAATCTGATTATCTTACACTAGTTAATTTATAGGTTGTTTGATAACCATTTCAATTTTAATTTTTAGTTTTAATTTTAATTTTTTGTGAAAATTGAAAACATGTTTGGTATTAGATTTTGTTTTCAAATTTAAAAAGAGTGAAATCTAGTTTTCAAATTTTAAAAAAGTGAAATCTAGTTTTCAAAATCACCTTTATTTTTTAAAACAACTTGGAAGTTGTTTGGCTAAAGGTTAGTCAGCTGGGAAGGTTGTTAGCTGACGTGTCATTATGGTTAGATTGTTAGTATAATCCACGTGATTTCTGCTGTAGTATAAAGTCTGTAATCCCATGTGTATTGGATTCATGAAATGAGAAATACAAAAAGCAAAAGTAATAATTTCTCTAAATTCCTCTCTATGAATATTCTAGAACTCTCTGTCTTCTTCTTCCTTCAGCTTTGTTAGCATGGTATCAAGAGCCTAGGTTCGATCCTAATCCCTATGTGCCTTCTCAGTTCTGCATTTGATCTCCTTCTATTTCTCTGCGTTTGCTCTTCCTCTATTTCGATTCTCATATCCTAATCTGAAACCTAATCTCTACTTCCTTTGATTTCTCTACAACAATCTGAAACCTAATTCTCTGAAAACTTACGGTTTTTATCCCAATCTGAAACCTAATTTCTGCAAATTCTCAATCTGAAACCTAATCTCTACTTCCTTCATTTTCTCTGCAACAATGACTTCTTCTTCTCTGAAAATTGACGGTCTTCTTGGCATGGTGACTCTCCGTCTCAAAGAGGACAACTTCTTGAAGTGGCGATATCAACTGGAATCTGTCCTTGAAGGTCATGATCTTTTTGGTTATTTCGATGGATCTGTAATTCCTCCGCCGAAGTTTGCAATTCTGGACGAAGACGGTGTTACTTCCGAAGTCACCACAACGTATAAGGAATGGCTAAAGATTGACAGAGCCCTACTCAGTTTCTTGATCGCGACGCTATCCGATGATGCCATCGAATATGTAATTGGGAGCAGGACCTCTCATGATGCCTGGTTAAGCCTTACAGATCGGTACGCCACTGTCTCTAGAGCTCGAATCAATCAACTTAAGACTGAGCTCCAAACAGCTCAGAAAGGTGGAGACTCCATTGATAAATTCCTCCTTCGTCTCAAGCACATCAAGAATCAGTTGGCGATCGCTAGCGTTCCGGTATCGGATGATGATCTCATGATTTCAGTGCTCAATGGCCTTCCTTCTGAGTAATACATGATAAAGACTGTCCTTGTGGCTCGTGAAACATCAATATCTTTCAAGGATTTTCGTACTCAACTTCTTGCTGCAGAACAAGCTGCTGAGGCTCGAGTTTCATCTATTCATTCACCAATGGTGGCAATGGTTAGTCGGACATCACCTGTTATTCCTAATCCTGGTGCTGGTATTCTTCCTACACCTCAATCTGCATCTTTTTCCTCTCATAGTGGTCACTCTGTGCAAACTCGTTCCTCTGGTCCTATTTCTCATACTGGCCGAGGAAATTTTACTGGCATTCGCTCTTTCACTCGTGGTGGTGGTTTTCAAGCCTCACGCTCATCTTCTCCCGGATACTTCAAAACTGG
The DNA here is from genome assembly GCF_902201215.1 of Prunus dulcis. Classification (NCBI taxonomy): domain Eukaryota; kingdom Viridiplantae; phylum Streptophyta; class Magnoliopsida; order Rosales; family Rosaceae; genus Prunus; species Prunus dulcis. Next base: position 19,433,763 of record NC_047653.1, on the reverse strand, counting down.
CATTGTCCCTGAATGCCAAATCTGCCAAAAACGTGGACATACAGCGGTGAACTGTTACCATAGGAACTCTTCCTCACAGCATTCAGCATCTTCCTCCGTTATTGAGTGCCAAATCTGTGGCAAACGTGGTCATGGTGCCCTTGACTGTTGTCATCGCTCAAACTATGTCTACCAAGGCTCTTCTCCTCCTGCTACACTCACAGCCATGACAGCTCAAGCACCTTTCTCTAATGAGTCTGTCTGGATTGCTGACAGTGGGGCGAGTCATCACATGGTGCCAAGTATTACTCATTTGGACTCTGCCTCTCCATGTACTACTACAGATCGCGTTACCGTTGGAAATGGGGCAGGTTTGCCTATTGAGCATATTGGCCATGCACATGTTTCTAGTGCTTCTTCTACATTACAACTGCCGAATGTGTTTCATGTCCCTCAACTCACTGTTAAACTACTCTCTGTGCATCAACTATGCCACGATAATAATTGTTCTATCCTATTTGATCAATATGGTTTTTGCATACAGGACCAGTTCTCCAAGAGAGTGCTTCTCAAGGGCAGGAGCAGTAATGGATTGTATCCAATTCCCAGTGCATCCCAGCTCTCTTCTCCGTCTCCGGCTGTAGCATTTCTTGGTCAGCAAATAAAGTCTTCAATATGGCACAGTAGGCTAGGACATCCTACTAATGACATTGTTCATACTATGCTCAAGTCTGCCAATTTACCTATTCTAGTAGATTCCCCAATGCATGTTTGTCCTCACTGTTTGAGTGGCAAAATGCACCAATTACCATTCTCATCTACCCATGTTAAGGCTTCTTTTCCTTTTCAAAGGGTTCACAATGATGTATGGGGCCCTTCTCCTTGTAAATCCACAGATGGTTATCAATATGTGTGATTTTCATTGATGAATACACTGGTTTCACATGGTTGTATCCCTTGTTTGCTAAATCTGAAGTGTTTACAAAGTTTACTCATCTTTCTGCTTATGTTGAGAATCAGTTTTCTACCTCCATTAAGTGTTTGCAGAGTGATGGGGGTGGGGAGTATATGAGTAATCAATTCAAGGATTTTCTCCTTACTCACGGAGTTATTCATCAAGTTTCGTGTCCTTATACTCCTCAGCAAAATGGTCTAGCTGAGAGAAAGAATAGACATTTGGTTGAAACTATGATTACTTTGTTAGCTGCAGCTTGTCTTCCTCAACAGTTTTGGTTTCATGCAATTGCACATGAGGTGTTTCTGATCAATCGAATGCCCAGTAAAGTTTTAGCTCATCAATCCCCATATTTTCGGCTTTTCCATACAATGCCAGATATTCAGCATCTTCGGATATTTGGAACTGCTGTTTATCCTTGTTTGAGAGCCACAAATTCCAATAAACTTCAACCTCGATCTACTTTATGTGTGTTTCTTGGATATATGGCGGGATACAAAGGCATTCTTTGTTACAATGTTCTTACTAGAAAGATGGTTATATCTAGAAATGTGGTTCATGATGAAACTGTGTATCCTTTTCAACCTATTATAACATCAAAGTCTGTTACTTGTTCAATCTCAGCTAGTAATTCTTCTTCTGCACCAGTTCTAGTTCCCTCAGTCTTAGCTTCCCCGAGCCTTCCTCTTCCCACAGATCCTGACATCTCATCTCCTTTAAATCCTCTTAATACATCCTCTGCCCAGGTTTCTTTGCCTGTTATGTCTGAGCATCAATTCGAGGTGTTATTACCACCAGGTTCAAGGCCTGCCTCTCCAAGTATAAATTCAGAATCTTCTTCCTTCACACCTTTACCTGCAGCAAACTCTCATCCTATGCAGACTAGATCTAAATCTGGGATACACACACCAAATCCTTTTTCCGACTATCATTGTTATAGCACTAGTTTGCCGGATGCTTTAGAGGAGCCTACTAGTTATCGAGTCGCTTCTTATTCCTCCGAATGGACTAAGGCCATGCAAGATGAAATCGATGCTCTTCATATGCAAGGAACTTGGGACTTGGTGCCTCCTCCAGTGAATAAGAATGTGGTAGGTAGTAAGTGGATCTATAAGATAAAGAGGAATTCAGATGGGACTGTAGCCAGGTACAAAGCAAGGTTGGTGGCTCAAGGTTTTAGCCAAGAGCCTGGATTTGACTACTCAGAAACTTTTAGTCCAGTTGTGCGCCACTCTACTGTCCGAATTATTTTTAGCTTGGCAGCCATGCATGGGTGGAAGTTAAGGCAATTAGACATTAAAAATGCATTTCTTCATGGAGATTTGGATGAGGAAGTGTATATGAAACAACCTCAAGGGTTTGAAGATCCTAAGCAGCCTCAATCTATTTGTAAATTAAGGAAATCTCTGTATGGGTTAAAACAAGCACCAAGAGCATGGAATGCTAAGTTCACAGGATACCTTCCAGCCCTTGGTTTCAAAATGTCTCAATCAGATCCGAGTTTGTTTGTTAAACACACTGGATCAGATGTTCTAGCTTTACTTTTATATGTCGATGATATTATCTTAACAGGTTCAAGTGATGCTCTCATTCAAGAGGTTATTGATGATTTGTCCTCAGTGTTTGAATTGAAAGATCTGGGGTTGTTGACTTACTTCTTAGGTCTACAAATTTCTTATCCCAGCTCAGGTGGTATCTTTGTGAATCAGTATAAGTATGCCAAGGAGTTGTTAGCTAAAGCAGGCATGACTCAATGTAAAGCTTGTTCCACTCCCTGTAAACCATATTCCCAGGTACTTAGCACAGATGGTGAATTGTTAAAAGATCCAACGTTGTATCGTCGTTTAGTAGGAGCATTGCAGTACCTTACTTTTACAAGGCCTGATATTGCCTTTGCTGTGAACTCTGTCTGCCAATACATGACAGCACCTACAGATTCTCACTTCTTTCAGGTTAAGCGTATCTTGAGATACCTACAAGGTACTCTGCAATATGGCATCAAATTTTCCCCTGGACCTATGCAACTTAGCGCTTTTAGCGACGCAGATTGGGCTGGAGATGCTTCTACACGCAGGTCAACTACAGGCTTTGTAGTATTTCTTGGAAATAATCCAATTTCTTGGCAGTCCAGGAAGCAAGGCTCGGTCTCTCGCAGCTCTACGGAAGCCGAGTATCGAGCATTAGCCAATACAGCAGCTGATGTTGTTTGGATTCGTCAAGTGTTGGCTGATATGCATGAGTTTCTGCCTGAGCCTCCTTTACTACACTGTGACAATCTCTCTGCCTTAGCTTTGAGCTCAAATCCAGTGTTTCATTCACGAATCAAACACTTAGATATTGATTTCCACTTCATCCGAGAACGTGTCCAGCGTAAAGATTTTCATGTGCAGTATATACCAACCGATGATCAAGTTGCTGATGTGTTCACAAAGGGATTACATGGTCCTGTATTCTCAAAGCATTGTATCAATCTCAGACTGGGTCGCCCAGCTGAGATTGAGGGGGGATGTTTGGCTAAAGGTTGTTAGCTGACGTGTCATTATGGTTAGATTGTTAGTATAATCTACGTGATTCCTGCTGTAGTATAAAGTCTGTAATCCCATGTGTATTGGATTCATGAAATGAGAAATACAAAAAGCAAAAGTAATAATTTCTCTAAATTCCTCTCTATGAATATTCTAGAACTCTCTGTCTCAAGTGTTCTATGTTTTTTTTTTTTTTTTTTTTGGCACTATTGTTTGTTGGAGTGTTACTTGACTTTCCTTGCACACCAAGGTTTCCCATATTAACTCAGGCATAGATTGGAATTGATTTCCTACTCTAAATAGTATTAGAAGTTATTAATTACCTTACTTGGCCTTCAAGGAATATTGTATTATAAATATGGCCTTCTACAAGGAGAAGAATACACAGAAAATTCTCACCACAATTACTCTTTCATAATTTTAGCATTATTTCATTCATAAGTTTCACATCACCACACATGAAATGCACTCCGGTTACCAAAAGTCGGAATTTGGGACCTCCCAACTTGGACTTGGTCGCTCAATTCGTGCTTTTGGCCACAATCCCAATCCAAACCTCGTCAACTCCATGTCCAAAGGTCACAAAAATATAATCATAATTTTAAAAAATTCACCAAAAAATATTACGAATTTTTTGTCATTCCTGCTTTAACTTTACCTTTTGTTTTCAAATGTTGACCCGACCCAACCCAACTCTCAATGCCCGAAGGGTTCTTTCGTGTAGTTAAGAGTTGGGTTTTCCAAGGTGGGTCTATATTGATTCGCATAGGGTTGCGGCATATCTGTGGGTAAGATACTGATCTCAAAGTAGTAAAGGCTGAACTAAAAGGCTAAATGGGAAAAGGAATACTTTCTTTTCTCTTCCTCAAGAAACATGCATCCTCGCCACAAGAGAGGGAGAGTTGCTTGGTATTTTGCTAAATAAAATAAAATAATTAATAATTGAAAATCGAAAATGTTTGAAAAGTGTAAGAACCCAAAACAAAATATCTAAAACGAAAGAAAATATCTAAAAAGTGAAGAAAATATCTTTTAGCGAAAGGACCAAATTGCCCTCGCATATTTTAATAGGGGAAAATTTGACTTTTTAATCGAGAAAGAATTTGGGAATTTCGCCTGCGCCATTGCGTAGAGCGCGGCGAAAGGAGTTCGTAGACACGGAGTAGACCAGAATCGGAACTGTAACGAAGAAGTTATGGTCTAAAAACCGCGAAGGGCAAAATGGTAATTTGGTCAAAAAGTCAGATTTTTATAGCTCTCTCTCTCCTCTCCCCCGTCAGCCTTTCTCTCTCATCCCGTTTTGGCTGGGCAGCGACCTCTCGCCCTTCAAACCGTTCCCCCGGCCACCACACTTGGGGTCGATCTCCAGGACCGGTCCCAAATGAACCACGACACGACGGCGAACAACCCCCGACCCAGCGCCGCCGCTGACGTGGCCGGAGTCGGCCGGAAATAGCCATGGAAGCCGACGGTTCGTCCGAATGCAACTCGAACTTCCAGTTCAGATTTCTCCTCCGTTTCTCCACCAAATCGATCGAGTAAGGCACCAGGAGCCCGACAGGATTTTAAAAGGAGACCTCTGAGGGATCGAAGTAGCTCGGACCATCAGTGAGTGGACCTTCTTTCATAAATCAAATTTCATGAATGAATTGATGTGCTTTTATATGAATTGATGTGCTTTTATATAAAATAGATTTTATAAATGATTTTATATAAATGAGTTTTATAAATGAGTTTATTTGAGTAAGTTTCTTCATTCAGTCTTTGAGTAAGTTTTAATACGATTTTGAATATGATCAGTACAGTAATAATTCTATAAGTCGGTTCTGCTTATTTACCAGTTACAGAAACAGAGTTTGAGTTTTGAATCAGTTAAGACCGCAGCACGACTTGAGTTTTACAGTTATTATTCAGATATTTCTTTTTTAAAAGGACATTATTTTAAAACCACCTCGTACCCGTTTTTCTTTATGGTGATTACCTAGAGTCGGACCGATGTCTACGGACATCCAGTCTGATTATAGTTCAGTCAGTGCACTTGACTTGCCTCACGAGTTTCGGGGACGCCCGGACCGTGAGTGCCAGGATTTGCGGCTCGGCAGACTTGGTGTCCCGAGACCTGCCAAGATTGCGGCTCGGCTGACTTTATGTCCCCGAGACCTGCCAGGATTGCGGATCAGGCTGACTACGGTCCCCTGCCCCCTGCCAGAGCGACTCGAGTTGACTTGGTGTCATCGAGGAATCTGCCGGCGGGACAGGCTGATCATAGTCCCCTGATTTCGCCAGTTTGCGGCTCGGGTATGTCTGTGTGACGCCCGAGACCTGCCAGGGAATTGACGGAAAGGACAGGGGTACATACTGGTGGTATTTTCAAAGGATTCTGAGTTTCTTTATTAAATGTTGATTTTCAGCTATTATAAATCAGTTTTTCTGATTTTTTTTTGACATAGATCCCTTTATATTTATTCAATTATGAAAGGTCTGAGTACAGAGTTTTTATACGCAATTGATTTCAGTACTTTTATGAAAGCTTTGAATTCAGTGGTTTTTGTATGAAACTTTCGAGCTTGAATATGACTGATATAGAATGCCTTGAATTGACTATGCGTGATGTAGAAAGTAAGTATTCAGTTTTATTTAGTTAAATTTCTTTTTTTTACAATGGGGGATATTATGTTTATGAGAATTGCTTTGAAGAACATTATTTTTTGGTCCACTCACATTTTTCAAACTGTTTTTCGCCCCCAGGCCATAGAGGTACGCGGGATCCACCACCGGGCCAGTCATAGCTTCCGCGCTTCAAGGCAGGTAGAGTTTATAGAAAATCCCTGAAACCTTGAACTTTAGGAAATGCTCTGATATCTCATTGAAACTGAAAAACTGGAGTTGGGATTTTATTATTTGAATTATTCTGGCAGTTGGTGTGGATTAGTTGAATGTTTAACAGGTGTAAAGTTTTGGGAATGGTCAAAATACAGGGGAGACTCTGCCGAATTTTCGGCAGAATTCTAAGGGAATTTTAAAGAAGAATTGAAGCAAGAAGGGTAAAAAGGTCCTTTGTGCCCGACATTTGCCAAGTGTCGGACACGCACGGGACTTGGCTCGAATTCCAAAGTGGAAATTGGGTTGGGTCCTGTCAATTTGGTATCAGAGCATAGGTTTTACTTCCTGTAGACTTCGCACTCTGTGCATCCTCGTTTTCTTCTCAAGTTGGGCCCAAATGGTGGTGGTATCCGTAGGAAAATTAGATAGTTATCCCGATGTAAGGGGATGAAATTCCCAAGTCAGACAGGAGCTGCGTCGGTATCTGAACCGGCAGAGTAATCTCTTGTAAGAGGTTTGTAAGGAACCGTACCTACTGTACCTAGTAGGCAGGGAGATCCTAACACTCGGTAGACCCTGAAGACGTTAGCCCAGGCTATAGTCAGCCAGAGATCCATCCGCGAGATGGGTGGATCAAGTAAACAGGAGTAAGAGCTATAAATTGGAATAATAATGGCATCTAGTAGTAAAAGAGGATTGAGTTGAAGGAATATAGCAGGTCCTAGAGATCCTGGTTGTTCCAACAGGAGAATAAAGTTTTGGGCAGGATTCGATTAAGAAGTGATGTTAAAATCCCCTGACTCGTACGGAGTAAACATTTTGGGAACAGAATATGATAGTCCACCTTATTCATGAGTCTACAGAAGGTGTGAACACAGGAGTTTTGCAGCAAGATAGAGGATAACGGTTGAAACCGAATACGAGAAAAAGGTTTCACGTACTGTGTCTTACTAATAGAGATCGGAAAGTAAGAAATAGTGCCTGGTTGCGTTATGGTTAAAAAGCCTCCATCCAAGGTATTGTGATTAGTTAGTAGTTGGTCAGTGTGGATGCTGTGGTGATGTCTGTCCCAGTCAGAATAGGGGCAGACTATGGGGTGCACTTTGTACACAGTATTGGGAAGGAGATAATCTTACTCAGGAAGAGATCAAGAGAGATCCTACAGTGGTGATCACAGTTTTCAGTCAACGAATGGCCGCAAGCTTGAAGGCCATCGAACTAGAGTTAGTTTCAGTAGAGGTACCAGCCAGGATGGTGATGTTGCAAATCGTTCTAAGGTTGGTGTAGTCAGAAGTATGGAGAGATAGGTGGTGATAGGCTTTAACAGGAGAAGTTGCCCTAGTGTGCCAGATGTGGTAGGTACCGTTTTGGACCCTGCTAGTGAAATACCAGTCTCTATAATTCAGAATTAGAAATCCAGGTTCGATTTCAGTTGGACTCAGGTAAAGAAGCTTTTGAGCATTGGTTTCAGTTTAATGCCTTAAGTGTTAGTTGTTGAATTTCCTTGGATCAGACATCTCCAATAGATGCCTTACTCGAGACATAGTATGGATTATCCAAGTACGAAGAAAGAATGTTAAATAAGGTTCATTGAAATCTGGAAGTATTGTAGGAAATAAGGAATCTGATTGAATTAAAGTAGAAAAAGAATCTAAGTACTTCAGGATTGACAAGAAGTTATGCAGATATTAGAAGAAGGATCTTCAGATAGGTATTCTCGATAGTATCGCCTGAGAAAAGTATAATGGGATGTACGGAAGCAAGGGAGTCAATCCTAACTGTATCCGACCCAAGGAGGTATTAGCACGTGTAGAAATCAAGCAGTTCAGATTTTGGCAAGGAAGGTAATTAGCTTTCAATGGTAAATTGCAGTGTAATAGTTTGAGTGCAGATGCAGGAGTAATCCTTCCCCGCTTGGAATCACGGAGCAGTAAATTTCGAGGACGAAATTTTTATAAGGGGGGTAGATTGTAAGAACCCAAAACAAAATATCTAAAAAGAAAGAAAATATCTAAAAAGTAAAGAAAATATCTTTTAGCGAAAGGACCAAATTGCCCTCGCATATTTTAATAGGGGAAAATTTGACTTTTTAATCGAGAAAAAATTTGGGAATTTCGCTTGCGCCATTGCGTAGAGCGCGGCGAAAGGAGTTCGTAGACACGGAGTAGACCAGAATCGGAACTGTAACGAAGAAGTTATGGTCTAAAAACCGCGAAGGGCAAAATGGTAATTTGGTCAAAAAGTCAGATTTTTATAGCTCTCTCTCCTCTCCCCCGTCAGCCTTTCTCTCTCATCCCGTTTTGGCTGGGCAGCGACCTCTCGCCCTTCAAACCGGTCCCCCGGCCACCACACTTGGGGCCGATCTCTGGGACCGGTCCCAAATGAACCACGACACGACGGCGAACAACCCCCCACCCAGTGCCCCCGCTGCCGTGGCCGGAGTCGGCCGGAAATAGCCATGGAAGCCGACGGTTCGTCCGAATGCAACTCGAACTTCCAGTTCAGATTTCTCCCCCGTTTCTCCACCAAATCGATCGAGTAAGGCACCAGGAGCCCGACAGGATTTTAAAAGGAAACCTCTGAGGGATCGAAGTAGCTCGGACCATCAGTGAGTGGACCTTCTTTCATAAATCAAATTTCATGAATGAATTGATGTGCTTTTATATGAATTGATGTGCTTTTATATAAAATAGATTTTATAAATGATTTTATATAAATGAGTTTTATAAATGAGTTTATTTGAGTAAGTTTCTTCATTCAGTCTTTGAGTAAGTTTTAATACGATTTTGAATATGATCAGTACAGTAATAATTCTATAAGTCGGTGCTTCTTATTTATCAGTTACAGAAACAGAGTTTGAGTTTTGAATCAGTTAAGACCGCAGCACGACTTGAGTTTTACAGTTATTATTCAGATATTTCTTTTTAAAAGGACATTATTTTTAAAACCACCTCGTACCCGTTTTTCTTTATGGTGATTACCCAGAGTCGGACCGATGTCTACGGACATCCAGTCTGATTATAGTTCAGTCAGTGCACTTGACTTTGCCTCACGAGTTACGGGGACGCTCGGACCGTGAGTGCCGGAATTTGCGGCTCGGCAGACTTGGTGTCCCGAGACCTGCCAGGATTGCGGCTCGGCTGACTTTATGTCCCCGAGACCTGCCGGGATTGCGGATCAGGCTGACTACGGTCCCCTGCATCCTGCCAGAGCGACTCGAGTTGACTTGGTGTCATCGAGGAATCTGCCGTCGGGACAGGCTGATCATAGTCCCCTGATTTCGCCAGTTTGCGGCTCGGGTAAGTCTGTGTGACGCCCGAGACCTGCCAGGGAATTGACGGAAATGACAGGGGTACATATTGGTGGTATTTTCAAAGGATTCTGAGTTTCTTTATTAAATGTTGATTTTCAGCTATTATAAATCAGTTTTTCTGATTTTTTTTGGACATAGATCCCTTTATATTTATTCAATTATGAAAGGTCTGAGTACAGAGTTTTTATACGCAATTGATTTCAGTACTTTTATGAAAGCTTTGAATTCAGTGGTTTTTGTATGAAACTTTCGAGCTTGAATATGACTGATATAGAATGCCTTGAATTGACTATGCGTGATGTAGAAGGTAAGTATTCAGTTTTATTTAGTTAAATTTCTTTTTTACAATGGGGGATATTATGTTTATGAGAATTGCTTTGAAGAACATTATTTTTGGTCCACTCACATTTTTCGAACTGTTTTTCTCCCCCAGGCCATAGAGGTACGCGGGATCCACCACCGGGCCAGTCATAGCTTCCGCGCTTCAAGTCAGGTAGAGTTTATAGAAAATCCCTGAAACCTTGAACTTTAGGAAATGCTCTGATATCTCGTTGAAACTGAAAAACTGGAGTTGGGATTTTATTATTTGAATTATTCTGGCAGTTGGTGTGGATTAGTTGAATGTTTAACAGGTGTAAAGTTTTGGGAATAGTCAAAATACAGGGTAGACTCTGCCGAATTTTCGGCAGAAGTCTAAGGGAATTTTAAAGAAGAATTGAAGCAAGAAGGGTAAAAAGGTCCTTTGTGCCCGACATTTGCCAAGTGTCGGACACGCACGGGACTTGGCTCGAATTCCAAAGTGGAAATTGGGTTGGGTCCTGTCAAAAAGGATATTGGGAATAAAGAGAGAAGATGCAGGTGTGAGTAAAATAACAATAAAAGAAAATCATATCTTTAAAATAACAATAAAATCAAATCAAATAAAAAATCAACCAAAAAAAATATATTAAGTTTTGGGTAGTAGAAATCGGGATGTAGGGGGGAGATTTTTTTTTTTAATTTTTTATTCATATTTTAATCAATTTTGATATTGTTGAGGCCCAAAAAAGTTACGGGAAGCCCAAAGACATTTAAAGCCCAATATAACATATAATGTTAGTCATGCTTTAATCCAAGCTGTAATTCAAATTTAATTCATTAAATAAATATAAAATAGTGTACATGCCATGCCAAACTAATAATACATTTTTCTCATGCCAATCACCTATCAAGCTCACATGGACCCAAGTCATGTGATTTACGGGGCTTGCATGAGGGATTGTGGTATGGAAGGTTACGGAGGTCCACAAAGCCCACGGAAGCTCTTGGATAATGGAGATTTTGGGCTAGCTACTTGGGAGCACCAAAGTCCAAGCCCATTACTTAGAGTTCTCCAATGTGGGTGAGCAAATGAGACATTTTTCAAGCACTGCCTTTTACCTACAGGAAATAGTCATTTTCCAAATACCTAGCTTTACCTGTTGGAAACAAGCCTTTTCCTGCACTTCCTATTACCCACTGGAAACAAGCAGTTTCTAGTGCTTCCTTTTATCAATAGGAAATAATTTGTTTATGGTACTAGCTTTACCTGCTAAAAAATAGCATGCCCTAGTGCTCGCTTTTAACCATTAGAAATAGGTTGGTTCCAGTACCTCCCTCTACCTATTGAAAATAAAGGAAAACCTTCACCCTCTATAAATTGGCACTCGTGGCTCAAGTAAAAGGCACCAATTTTTCTTAAGCCAACACTCCCTAACTCAGCTGCTGCAAGCATCCCAGCAGCCACCAACCCCCATAAAGCATCACCTAGCTCCAAGCTTTTCCTTCCTTCCAAGCTTTAAACACCATAGCCTTCAAACCTCAAGCTTTTCCTTCCATCCTCCTTCTCTTGAAACTCTTAAATCCCCATAGCCATAGCCACACACAACAAATTATCAACACCAAACTCAAACATATCCAACACCAAGCCAAGCACATGCATTCTCATTTGCTAAACTTGTGGGTCTTTAGCTCCCACACTCCAAGCTCTCATGTCAAGCTCACATAATCTCATACCAACATCAGCAAGTCATCTTCAACTCTTCGTCGAGCTGCCCAAAACATCAACACAAAACAAGCAGCTGCTAGAAGAAGAACAAAGTACTCTCCCAGGACTTGCTTCTCCCTCGGGATACTTTAGGCCTAGTTCTCGCTAACTCAGACAAAGGGGCAACGAAGTCTTCATTCATCACTCTATGGCGATCCAAGAATCAACAAAGCCCGGATGAGCCTTCGGACGAAAAAGACCCCAACATAAATGGCGACTCTGCTGGGGACTAGGCTATTACTCTTACAATGGCTTCTCCACATAAGATTTAAGTCACGTCGATGCAATATACCAAAGATAAGAGTGTTTTGTCCTTTGTTTCTTTTTTCTTAGCTCTGTAGAACAACCCGACAAAAAAATTGTTGGTAACATTATCTCTTTCTTTGTTTCTTAGATCTATGTTCTCAAGCTAAATGAAATCTTGTGAAAGGACAACTGGGGTTGAGGCAAATCAAGCATTGGAGCCACTGAGGTACCAGAGACACCAAAGCAAACTCCACAACCGTCCTTAAATCCAATTGACTTAGGGGCTTCGTGCCAAGCAAATTTGATGCCAAAATCAAAGAAAAAGTTTTTAAACTAGAGAGAAACAGCGCATACAAAGCAGAGAAGAGAAATAAAAACTTGAGCAGAAGAAGGTTGAGCTCAACATCCACTTTAGCCAACATGCAAGCCATTGACCACCGTCGTCAACTATTGAGGCTAGCCATGCTGTTCACCTTCCACCGTGAAACATCATCAGCAAATCTGGCCATCGCCGTAAGTCACCTTCGTAGCAGCCCTCACATTTCTAGAGTTGTGCAAACACGATGAGAAAGGGAGAAGGAACACTTGCTCAATGCTCTCAGCCTCATCTCTGCAAATGGCTTCACCAAGATAAGATTTTTTTTGTCTCATTAATCTCAATATATCATATGTATTTGTTTATTGTTTTAATATATTCATAAAATTTATGTTTCATTGAATTGTCTTAAGCATAGACAAAAGCACGTGGGTTGGTCTACCCAAGTCAAAAAGATTCATTGATTAGTTGTTATTATTATACTCTGATGCATTATATGATGCACCAGCTTGCATCATTTTCTTATTATTTATTGATCCACTACCATTATTTTACTTGTCACTTGCATTATTATATTGTATCAGTATCTTGTTTAGTGTGTGAGTCAAATAAGTCACACCACTTTTTTGACTAACACATGCTATTCTATTAGCCTACTTATGGCTATGCGTTATATTATTTATGTGGAGCATGTGATTATCTGCTCCATAAAGTTTGTAGAAGTTACACACTGCCAAAAACACATTATCACATATTTTGGTTATTACTTTAACCAAGTCTTAATCATATATATCTTTCTTTTAAAGAGCTTCATCTTTGCAATCCAAGCTTAATTCATTTGCACTGTTAATCTGGATTAACATATCATTCAAATGGATTGATCCATCCTTCAGGTGGAGTAATCCATATTTAATATGTATTAATCTACCTTTTTAATTTTGCATCCCCAGCAAAATTTCTCAGGGCCTTATTCCATGCACTATCCACTTATCTTGTACTTCTTATCATTTCATATTGATCCACCTTTGTGTTGATCAATCCATGTTACACATTGTAATGTAGATGCCAACTATGCATGCTCAGTACTAGAACAATACATGCTCGGCATGCTTATGTCAACTATGTTAGTCATTTGCAAGCTACAATGCTTATATTATTTTTGTAATCATCGTATGCTTTGGTCATGCAGCATTATATCAGTCAAGTGTAAAGGACCCAACCTCCAAACAGCAAACAACTCATGCTCTTTACAAGACTAGTGCATCGGTCCTATGTCTACACAAGCAAGCTGAAACCAATATAAAAAAAATATACAAGGAGGCAATGCACATAACTCCTAATATCTCCAAGAGCAGCTTTTCCATACTCCCACAAGCTCCTTCAATACACTCTATATCAATACACTTGTCTGTGGGTCAACCCACATGGGCATGCAAAAAATATTAGGCAAGCAAAACCATGCCAAGTATTTTATTTACAGGCCCAGCACTTTAACCGAGCAAAATATCAAATAGATAACATGCCATAACATACCAGGCAAAATTATCAAATCAACAAGCCATCACAATAGCAAGGGACCCCCTATTTCAGTTGTCTCCTACTTGGATTAAGAATTTGAGTTGTTGGACAAGATAGTGAAGACATAGAGGCTATTTCTTTTATGCTCTCATGTACTGGATGTAGAGGAGGTGGTCTTAAGAGAAATCATGCCAAGAAGAAACAATCCATCTCCAAAACCATGCAACTCAAGATTTCACTTATTGCAATCACCATCAGCAGCAACTCCAAAACCACAAATGAGCTTAAAAATCCATTATTACCAAAACCACTATCCCAAGATCAAAAATCTCCTTGAAATTCCAATTATGTCACTATGACCTCCAAGTTTGCCACCACTTGCAAGAACTCAAGCTGTTGTAACCCAACACATTTGCTGCAGTGACCACATGCAAAGCTCAAGCTTCAATAGCCAAGCCCAAGCTTTTGGTTCCTAAAAACATGCTTACAACCGCTGCAACAAACAATACCTAAGTCACCATAAGTGATATGCCCCAGCGCCTCAAGCACTTTCTATGCGCTGACAATTCTAATGATCAAGTTTAAGAGTCAAACCAAAAGGCCATTGGATGTCTCAATTGCCACAATTCCATAATCAATCATCATCAAGCCTCAAGCCTTATTTAAGAAATCCAAGCACAATTCTTTACTCAAGAAGGAAAACATCTCAGTTCGTGGCAAATAGAAGGAAAATACTACGAAGGTACCTGAAGAACCTAAACACTGTTAAGATGAAGTTTCTTTTACCAAGCAATCAAAATTTTTGAAGTGATGTCAAGCTATCAAGAAAAAGAGTAAAGTCACTATGCAACACAACAACCAAAATATGCTTGTAGTAACCAAGATTCAAGCCAAGCAAAATGTGGAAGATAATGATGCGTTGTATGAAATGCTCCTGGAAGACAACACAAGCCCTATAGTTATGTTGCCGGAAGAGTGAACCATCATGCCACCAAATTTGAAAGAGGAGCCTCAGATCTGAGTACTGGAAGGCAGGGCAGTGGACTCTAAAACTAAGATCTAGTCCAAGTGACTTAAGGCCTCCATATCGCAATGCTTATTTGCCAACACCTATACCGCTTTCAAACTACCGCAGACACTATCATGCTCAAATCCTTAAGCATCACCCATTATATTTTTCATCTTCAAATCTACCAAAGCCGTCATGCCAGACTAAGCTATATCTTGATTCAACTCCACCCACTTGCTCTTTACAGCAGCCCAGGCCCATCTGTAGCTGCCGGAACAAAAAAGCCCCAACGTAAATGACAAAACCCAAACAGTAAAGCACATCCACCATGCTAAATAGCCCAAAAGCTATATTAAACCACGGCACTTTAGCCAATACCAAGCTTACAAGGCAATGCCCAGCATCCAAGCATACAACCCAAAGCTTAGCATACAAGCCAATACTAAGCATACATGCCAATGCCAAGCGTACACGCCAATGCCAAGCATCCAAGCCAATACCAAGCGTACAAGACAAAGCCAAGCATACAAGCTAATACCAAGCATACATGCCAATGCCACGCGTCTACGCCAATGCCAAACATCTAAGTCAATACCAAGCATACAAGCCAAAGCCAAGCGTACAAGTCAATACCAAGCATATATAAGCCCAAGATTAAGCGTACATGCCAATGCCAAGCATCCAAATCAAATACTAAGAGTACATGTCAACATCAAGCATACATGCCAATATCAAATATACATGTAAAAACCGAGCAAGCAAGCACGGATGTTTCATGCATATTGAAGAACAAGCCATGCCATGCCACTGCCAATTATTTTGGGCTGAAATTGATTATTGGGCCCATCTCACTACCACTTCATAGCCCCAACAATCAAGGGGGCCAATGTTGAGGCCCAAAAAAGTTACAGGAAGCTCAAAGACATTCAAAGCCTAATATAACATATAATGTCACTCATGCATTAATCCAAGTTGTAATTTGGATTTAATTCATTAAATAAATATAGAAATAGTGTACATGCCATGCCAAACTAATAATACATTTTTCTCATGCTAATCACCTATCAAGCTCACATGAACCCAAGTCATGTGGTTTACGGGGCTTGCATGAGGGATTGTGTTGTAGAAGGTTACGGAGGTCCACAAGGTCCACGGAAGCTCTTGGATAATTGATACTTTGGGCTAGCTACTTGGGAGCACCAAAGCCCAAGCCCATTACTTAGAGTTCTCTAATGTGGGTGAGCAAATGAGACATTTTTCAAGCACTTCCTTTTACCCATAGGAAATAGTCATTTTTCAAATACCTAGCTTTACCCGTTGGAAACAAGCCTTTTCCAGCACTTCCTATTACCCACTGGAAACAAGCAGTTTCTAGTGCTTCCTTTTACCAATAGGAAATAATCTGTTTATGGTACTAGCTTTACCTGCTGAAAAATAGCATGCCCTAGTGCTCCCTTTTCACCATTAGAAATAGGTTGGTTCCAGTACCTCCCTTTACCTATTGGAAATAAAGGAAAACCCTCACCCTCTATAAATTGGCACTCGTGGCTCAAGTAAAAGGCACCAATTTTTCTTAAGCCAACACTCCTTAACTCAGCTGCTGCAAGCATCCCAGCAGCCACCAACCCCCATAAAGCATCACCTAGCTCCAAGCTTTTCCTTCCTTCCAAGTTTTAAACACCATAGCCTTCAAACCTCAAGCTTTTCCTTCCATCCTCCTTCTCTTGAAACTCTTAAATCCCCATAGCCATAGCCACACACAACAAATTATCAACACCAAACTCAAACATATCCAACACCAAGCCAAGCACATGCATTCTCATTTGCTAAACTTGTGGGTCTTTAGCTCCCACACTCCAAGCTCTCATGCCAAGCTCACATAATCTCATACCAACATCAGCAAGTCATCTTCAACTCTTCGTCGAGCTGCCGAAAACATCAACACGAAACACGCAGCCGCTGGAAGAAGAAAAAGTACTCTCCTGGGACTTACTTCTCCCTTGGGATACTTTGGGCCTAGTTCTCTTTAACTCAGACAAAGGGGCAACGAACTCTTCATTCATAACTCTATGGCGATCCAAGAATCAACAAAGCCCGGATGAGCCTTCGGACGAAAAAGACCCCAACAGATATAAAATATCATTTTGCCCCTGCAGTTAACAGAAAAGTTAACAAAATTAACAGAAGGACCATTTGTCCTAACGAAACTGAAGTTGAAGAACTACGGGAACCATTTTGGAAATTGAGGTGCTCAAATGCAAATCGGGTCTAAGTTCAGGGACTAATAAAACAATTGACCCCTGAGTTTATAATGCCTCGAGAGTATATAGGAAGAGGACACTCCAACTGGCAGCTATGGAGGAGGCCAAGACTAGTCGTGTCTATTCTGTGAAAGCTAACTTTGCTTTCTTATTATCCACAACTTAGATATATCAATGGCATCTTGCAAGAACCTCAATTCTTAATGAACTTTCTGCCCTAAAATGCTTTATCTAATAGCTGAGACAATGGTGAAAGAAAAAAAATTATTATTGGAATCTTAGCATAATAATATTTTCCAACCAAAATAAGTTCTTAGATTCTCCAACAGCAAAATCTCTTTTCACAATCATATACTAGTCAATCCTACAGAGCATAAGATCCTACTTTGAGGGGTGGAAAGGAATGAATTCAACTCACCACTATTATGACAAAGGCAATAATTTTCATTTCCATCACATGATTCTAGGTGACCTACAACACCATACCACCAACCTGCAATACATACAGAAATTCCTATCAAGCAATGGACAATGGGAAATTAATTAATTTCACCTTTTATTTAAGTTTCTGCATATTAAACGAATCTACTTTCATTATCTATTGGAGGGAAATGTAAGCCATTTTTTTTCGTTCTTTACCCTTTTTTCCTGACCTTAATGGGGCTTGAGGATGTTTGAATTGTTCGCTAGAACTACTTTCATTATCTATTTGAGGCATACTTCATGAACCACATGGATTCTAGGAAGTGATATAGACCTTTGTTTCTTTCATTTGAGCCCTTCTAGCCAACCCGTATCACTTTTATCCCTTGTTAATCACCTTGTGCCTTTTAAGTAAGCCTTTTTTTGTTTTCGTTCTTTACCCTTTTTTCCTCACCTTAATCTATCATATGTTACCCTTCTAAGGAGTTTTGTAGAGTATTTTCGTTGTTAAGGGAGAATTGCACAACAATCATGTGGAAAGTAAAGGATACTATTTCCAAAAAAAAACCTAATTTCAAACCCTTTTCAACTCGAGTTATTAAGCCCTATGAATGTTTTACATTTAATGTCCTAAAGCTATCTAGCTTGGGAGTCATTGGCCTAACACTCGCTACATGGGTTGATTAGAAAGCTAATGAAGAGTTAGAAAAAAAAAAAATTGAGAAAATTTTTTTGAAAAATAAATAAATTTCAAGAGAATATCAATATGAAGTTGCGTGCTCAAAGTGCAAGACGTTATAATTTTCATGGAAAGCTCTATGAATTCCTTAGAATTTGTTCATTCATATGTTTTTCTTGTTTCACCTGCCACTCTAAGCCCCATTACAACTTTATTTGAAGACTATTATGCTTTTTTCTCAAGGCTTGCAATATATGGCTAGAAAGATAAGATAAAGACCTACAATTTACATATTTTTTCAGAATTTTCTTGGAGGAGGAATGATTCCAAACGTGGGTGCAAAGTAACTAACGTGTTATCCTTGTCCAAGTAGGAAGATGAGTCAATTACTTACCCATTTTGGATTTAAGTTTTAATTAGCTGTTTCTTTATTTTTGGGCTGTTGTAAAAGGTCAGCTAGGGTAGGAATAGACGTGTGGTGTTTTATTTAAGCATGAGAAACAACTCCTTTGGGAAGACGCAAAGACTAGGAGAAATTGGAGACGTCGGAAGAGTACCACAATTGGCTAAGTTTTATTGTTTCTTCCTTATGTTTTTGTTTTTGTCGAATTCTATGATTATGTGTAACTAATTTTATTTTGCTAGGGCATGATGTATCCCTAGTATGAAAATCTAGTTTTCTTATTTTACCTATTTATTGATTGCGGTTTGATGTTAGATTCTTAATCACTGTGCTTAGTACCTTAGTTGATTACCTTGATGCTTGATCACCATCTAGACTTTTAATTGAGTTAATCGGATGCGAATTAGAGCAAATACCATACTTAATTTGAGGCTTGCTTCTTGTGATTAGAATTTGTAATTCGTCTAGGGTAAATACCATACTCCTAAAATTTACATGCTTGTTGAAGGTTTTCACAGATTTCAATATTTTCCCGACATGGGATGCCAACAACATAGATGTTTCAATGTTTCAATATGGAAGCAATCACGTAAGGATTAACATGGCAGGACATCAGACATGAGAAAATAAGAAGAGAGAGAGAGAGAGAGAGACTTGCGGTTCAAGCAAGAGAAGGCCATAACACTATATAGCAATAGCACCGTAAAATAAGATGCAAAGAATGAGGGGGTCATGTTTTCAAGTACCAAAACACGCAAGGGCATTTTGGTAAAGTACATTTGAAAATAAATCAAGGCAAGCAAAGCCGTAGATATCCTCTTCCTGCTACACATATTATTAGCCTACGTAAGGTCATTACGGCGCCGTTTCCCTTTTTTATTGGCGTAGTTCAACTCATCATCCACCCAAGTTCATTTCGTTCAAAGCTATAAATAACCCATCAAACCATTCAACTTTCCCACCACCACTCCTCACTCCTTCAACTCATTAACCTCTCTCTCTCTCTCTCTCTCTCTCTCTCTCATTTTCATCCGCAAATGGCGAACCGTAGAAGCCTCCTTTCTCTCTCACTTATCTTTGTGTTCATGATAAACTCAGCCATAGCCACTCCAGTCACATACAATGTGGCCAGTTTAGGAGCCAAAGCAGATGGCAAGACTGACTCCACAAAAGCCTTCCTTTCTGCATGGGCTAAAGCTTGTGCCTCGATGAATCCTGGTGTCATTTATGTGCCGGCAGGAACGTTCTTTCTTCGCGATGTGGTGTTTAGTGGGCCTTGCAAGAACAATGCCATCACCTTCCACATTGCCGGAACCCTTGTGGCCCCGTCGGATTACCGGGTCATCGGTAATGCAGCTAACTGGATTTTCTTTCACCATGTAAACGGGGTTACCATATCAGGTGGAATTCTTGACGGCCAAGGCACTGCCTTGTGGGCTTGCAAGGCCTCTCATGGCGAGAGTTGTCCCAGCGGAGCAACGGTAATTAATTTACTACTTTAAATATCAAATTCATGACACCATTAAAAATCAAATTCATGACACCATTATTTTGTGCTTCATTATTAGTGAGAATTTTAAAGGTCAACGTACGTACAATTTGCTTTATTATTTGCTACCAATTGAATTGAGGGTTTATAAAATAAGTTCAAACTCCACAGAACGTAATCAAATGGACATGATAAATTGTACTACAAGCTTAGCTCTTGATCAAGTAATTTCGTGTATATATGTGCAGACTTTGGGATTTTCCGACTCAAACAACATTGTGGTGAGTGGATTGGCATCCCTAAACAGCCAAATGTTCCACATAGTCATCAACGACTGCCAAAATGTGCAAATGCAAGGTGTCAGGGTTTCTGCTTCCGGTAACAGCCCTAACACCGATGGCATTCATGTCCAAATGTCATCTGGTGTCACAATCCTCAACTCCAAGATTGCAACCGGTGACGATTGTGTCTCAATTGGCCCCGGAACCTCAAATTTGTGGATAGAAGGCGTTGCTTGTGGACCTGGCCATGGAATTAGGTATGACATCAAAATTATATATTTATCCATGATTGATTAAACTAGCTAAATGCATACTATTTCATAATATATGTTATAATGTATATCTTTTTTCTTCGTTGCTTAATGACATTTGAACTTAGGACATCTTTCAATAAAGTGGAGATTAATTGGTTGCTAGTAGAGATTCATTGCCTACAAAAGTATATCTTTCTTTTGGGTGGATGTTCTAGTTGTAAATTTAACATTGCTTTATTTGATGGTTCAGCATTGGAAGTCTAGGCAAGGAGCAAGAAGAGGCCGGTGTACAAAATGTTACAGTTAAAACGGTTACCTTTACTGGTACTCAGAATGGTCTAAGAATCAAGTCATGGGGGAGGCCAAGCACTGGGTTTGCTAGAAATATTCTTTTCCAACATGCTACAATGGTCAATGTCGAAAATCCTATTGTCATAGATCAACACTATTGCCCCGACAACAAAGGGTGCCCTGGTCAGGTAAGATATCATTCATGCTCTAACGGTCAATTCCCAAAGTTTAATATTACAACTAAATTTTCTCTTCTTCACATTTATAGTGTAACGTTTTTGATAAAAACGTTGGCATCACCAAATTATAACTGTCTAATTTCGAAACATATCAAAAGCTTTCTTGGGCTTCCACCTAGAAGAGCCAATAATTTTAGACCCAAAGCAAATCCAATAACTCCTTCCTCCATGGGCTTGCTCTACTTTAAAAAGGTCGAGCCTTGCCCATTGTAACCTTTGTAACTTATTAATGGAATTGAGGGTTGTAGCTCAAGTGATTAACAATATTTACTCTTATATTCGAAGTCCTAGATTTAATTCCCCTCTTTTTCAATATCATTTTTATCAACATGACTTCATCGTAACTTAGCCAAAAAAGCATTGAACTTCCCATTAAGCCGAATTCCCATGCTATAATACTTGTTCGCCTTCTGTTTTATCAAAAGCTGGAAATCTGACTTCGTATTGTTTTTTTTTCTTTTGTCAATTTTGTTTTTCGATAGGTTTCCGGAGTTCAAATTAGCGATGTGACATACGAAGACATACACGGTACATCAGCAACAGAAGTTGCAGTAAAATTTGATTGCAGTCCCAAGTACCCTTGCAGCGAGATCAAATTGGAGGATGTGAAGCTTACTTACAAGAACCAAGCAGCTGAGTCTTCATGTAGCCATGCAGATGGAACAACTGAGGGTGTGGTTCAGCCTACAAGTTGTTTGTAGAGTGGAAAAATATGAACTGCTTGTAGAAGTATTGAAATCCAAAAGTTTGCCCTCCAGTACTAAGGACAAATGAAAAGTGAATTATACGATTTATAGGAAGAATGAGCTTGTGGCATTGGCAGCCTATTTGGGCTTCCCTTGAACCTGGCCGTTCAATTAGTTTAGTTTGTTCAAACTCGTCGACTTCGATGGGTGTTTATGTTATGAACTGTTGTAAGATTATGTTCGGGAGACGTTAAATTCATAAGATTAAATTTTATGTTGACGGCTGATGTGGCATTTGACATAGAATTCAATATTCTATCAATTTAATTCGCAATTTTATTATAATCGAAGCACACATTAAATAGTAAAAAGTTGGTTCAAGAAACAAAAGGATTTGAACACTCGCATGAACTTTTTGGTTGGAGCATTTTCTCATGCCAAATTTTACCCGTTAAAAATTTATTATGGTATTTTAACATTTCGGTTGGAGCATTTTCTCATGTACTACCCGTTAAAAATTTACTATGGTATTTTAACATTTCGGTTGGAGATGTATAAATGTTAAATATGCATTGATTCAAGATGCATTTTTGTTTCTTATTCTTGAGCTTTGAGCTTTAGGTAATTAACTTGAAATGTTGTTGGGCACCTTGCACTAGTTGATTAAAGAAAAATAGACCCGAAGCAAGATTCCTTGTAGTTGCCAATTCGAAGTTTTCTTTATCTCTACATGCTTACTGGTCTACAAGTTCTCTCTCTAATACATAATTTAACATAAATAAATACAGTGAAGAGTGCATTGACTAAACCAAAAAAAAAAAAAAAAAAGCAGCACGTAAGCAATTACGTGCATTTGGTGTAAAAGCTAAAGGCCTCTGATTTATGTAAGCAGTTACAGTAATCATATTATATTATATGTATCTTAGTTCTGCAATTGTAACGGGAATAACACTGTTTTGTTATCCCCAACCAATAACACAATGATACGTGAAAAAATTATTTCACATGTCATTGTGTTATTAGCTGGGGATAGCAAACAGTGCTATATATCCCCATTACACGAAAGTCTTTCTCCTGCATATCCTATTATACTATTATAAAACTCAATTGGTCAATCATAGTGAAAAAAATATATTGAAAGAAAAAAGAAGAAGAAGAAAATATCAATTAAGCCCCTCTTATATTGAACACTTCAATAATAAAATAAAAATTGCATATGGAGTTAAGTCAATTAGTTAAGATAGTATGCTAGTTCTTTTGCACCTGAGTTCAATTCCCTTCCTCGAACATTTTCAAATAAATAATAATAAAATAAAATGTGAATTTGATAGTCAATGTCGTAGTAAATATGGTTTTTTAGTATCAAATTAAGGAAAGCCATTGTTCTTTCTAGCAGAATGCCGCCACTGCTATTTATAGGTTTGGATCACCCTACCCTTTATAAGCACCAAACAGAGAGAGAGAGAGAGAGAGAGAGAGAGAGAGAGAGAGAGAGAGGAATGGCAGAAGTGAGTAACAAGCAGGTGATGCTGAGGGAGTATGTCACTGGCTTTCCCAAAGAGTCAGACTTGTACGTGAATAGCACTGCTACTATCAAGTTGAAGCTTTCTGAGCCCGAGCATGAGGGTTCTTCAAAGAAACTAGTTCTAGTGAAGAATCTTTACTTGTCCTGCGATCCCTACCAACGACTATTTATGGAAAGAATCGAAGGCCTCAGCAACCAATCCACTTCCTCCTATACGCCTGGTTCTGTAAGCAAAACCCCTCATATATCTTTTCCTTTCAATTTCTGTAAACATATATACCAAATGTTATGCTCAAATATATATTAATTGTTAAACATTGTTCACTTAAAAAAAACAATTTATTGCAAAATTGGAATATACAAGAGGTAACTCCCACTACTACATTTTACACTTTGCGCGACGAAGATAATTTCGTCGCGCAAAATACATTGTAGTCGCACAAATTTTAACACGACAAAAACTTCGTCGCGCAGAATCCGTCGCGCAAAGATCGTGAAGAAAGACTTTGCGCGACCAAGTTTTTTTATTGGTCGCGCAAAGTGACTTTGCGGGACGAAAAAATATTGGTCGCGCAAAGTAACTTTGCGCGACGAAAAAATATGGATCCCGCAAAACTTTGCGCGACGAAACAAATTGGTCGCGCAAAGGTTTGCGCGACGAAAAATATTCGTCTCGCAAAGTTTTGCGCGACAAAAAACATTGGTCGTGCAAAGTCTCAAAAAAATTTAAAAAATAAAAAATTCACGCGTTCCATTTTTGGTACCCGCCCACATTTTTAGAGTTTTGCGCGACGAACAATACCGTCGCGCAAATATTTGCGCGACGAAATATTTTTTTGTGTTTTAAATTTTTTTAATTAAAATAAATTAATTTTTACTTTTTATTATTATTTCTTTAATATTAATTTATTCAAAATTTTACTTTTTAAATATAATTTAATTGTATGATTTTTTTTAAATCACTTTAATTTAAATTGATATTAATTTAATTCTAGTAATTTTTTCAAATTTTTACTTTTTAAATTTAATTTAATTGTAAGATTTTTCTTAATTATTTTAATTTAAATTGACATATTCAAAATAAAATTACATATGAAAAATAGTGATCAAATTATCCAATAAATATTTATATATATATATAATATTCAAAATGCACACATGAATTAACAAAGTAAAATCCTAATACAAGCATATTGTGGTGGTAGTGGTGGATAATATGTTTTGATAGCTTCCTAATCCTCAACTTTAGCCATCAAAGTCTCAATGATTACCTACAAAAAAAACAAATATGGTCAAATAACAACAACAAAAAAAAAAAATGTATAATCTCCCCTAAAATTGTTATACCACAAATTCAACCCATTTACTCAACCCCAAACCCCACACAAACTCAAAACTAACTCCAAAAACACATATTAATGAAAAAAATTTAAAATTTGGAGAGAATATACCTTTGGCAAGATTGAGAGTGAGTGAGAATGAGAGGGAGAAGTGAGAGAATTAGATAAGATAGTGATAGAGAGATGAGAGAGTGAGAGATAGTGAAAAGATAGTGAAGAGAGAGATGAGAGATTAAGTGAGAGGAGTGAGTGTGAGAGAAAGGGTGGGATTTGGGGAGAGGGAAAGAGAGAGGAGAGGTAAGAGTAGCGAAAGAAATTGAGAAAATGGTGGAGGAGTTATTTCGGTTTTTAAAAACCGTATCACTTTGCGCGACGAAAATACTGTTGGTCGCGCAAAGTTTTGTGCGACGAATATAAAAATATTGGTCGCGCAAAGTCTAAAAATAATTTTTTCAAAAAAAAAATTCCCGCATCCCATTTTTGGTACCCGCCAAAATTTTTAAATTTTTGTGCGACGAAAAATACATATTGGTCGCGCAAAGTCTAAAACAATTATATAGAAAAATTCCCGCGTCCCATTTTTGGTACCCGCCTAAATTATTGCTCGACGAAAAATATATATTGGTCGCGCAAAGTTTTGCGCGACGAAACATATTGGTCTCGCAAAGTTTTGCGCGACGAATATAGTAATATTGGTCGCGCAAAGTCTAAAAAAATTATTTTTTTAAAAAAAAAATTCCCGCATCACATTTTTGGTACCCGCCAAAATTTTTAAATTTTTGTGCGACGAAAAATACATATTGGTCGCGCAAAGTCTAAAACAATTATATAAAAAAAATTCCCGCGTCCCATTTTTGGTACCCGCCCAAATTATTGCGCGACGAAAAATACATATTGGTCGCGCAAATTTTTGCGCGACGAAACATATTGGTCTCTCAAAGTTTTGCGCGACGAATATAGTAATATTGGTCGCGCAAAGTCTAAAAAATTATTTTTTAAAAAAAAAATTCCCGCATCCCATTTTTGGTACCCGCCAAAATCTTAAAATTTTTGCCCGAGGAAAAATACATATTGGTAGCGCAAAGTCTAAAACAATTATATAAAAAAATTCCCTTGTCCCATTTTTGGTACCCGCCCAAATTTTTGCGCGACAAAAAATATTGGTCGCGCAAAGTCTAAAGTTTTTTTTTTAAAATTTTAAAAACCAGCGTCCCATTTTTGGTACTCGCCCAAATTTTTTGAATTTTGCACGACGAACTGTTGGTCGCGCAAACTTTTGAGAGACGAAAAATTAGTTCGTAGCACAATATTTATAAAAATAATTGTTATGAATAATAAAAAATAAAAATATTTTATTTTATGATTTAAAAAATATAATTAAGGTGAAAAGCTACTTAATAAATGTATATACTATTCAATTTCTTAAGTGTTATATGTACAAAATAAATAAATTTAAAGCTACTTAATAAATAAATATATATATACACACACACACACACACTTCAACGATCTAACCATAAAGACTTGTTTGTATATACTTCAAGATCATTATACCCCAAAAATCACAAAAAACAAACATTCAGAGATCTAGTAACGGGACAAAACTTTTCGATAGTTATAAATGAAAAATCACGATTTAACGGTTATTTTAACTCCGATTTTGATGATTTTTTCACAGCTACACTCCTTGACCCTATATGAATACAATGACTGAATTTGATCTTCAATTTAAAACATTTGCACTAGTGGATACCACAAAATGTTATGTTATATTTAACTAAAGTATAAATAAACTCTTAATTGTTAGTGAATATATTGTTTTGATGGCATATGCATTCTACAAAACTAGTTTCAACGATCCAACCATCAAACTTGTTTTTTTATACTTCGAGATCATATACGCCAAAAATCGGAAAAAATAAACATTCATAGATCAAGTAACGGGACAAAACTCTTCGACGGTTATAAATGAAAAATCATGATTTAACGGTTATTTTAACTCCGATTTTGATGATTTTTTTACAGCTACACTCCTTGACCCTATATGAATACAATGACTGAATTTGATCTTCAATTTAAAATTTTTACACTAGTGGATACCACAAAATCTTATGTTATATTTAACGAAAATATAAATAAACTCTTAATTGTTAGTGAATATATTGTTTTGATGGCATACACATTCTACGAAACTAGTTTCAACGATCCAACCGTCAAACTTGTTTGTTTATACTTCGAGATCATATACGCCAAAAATCGGAAAAAAATAAACATTCATTGATCAAGTAACGGGACAAAACTTTTCGATGGTTATAAATGAAAAATCAAGATTTAATGGTTATTTTAACTCCGATTTTGATGATTTTTTACAGCTACACTCCTTGACCCTATATGAATACAATGACTGAATTTGATCTTCAATTTAAAATATTTACACTAGTGGATACCACAAAATCTTATGTTATATTTAACGAAAGTATAAATAAACTCTTAATTGTTTGTGAATATATTGTTTTGATGGCATATGCATTCAAAAAAAACTAGTTTCAACGATCCAACCATCAAACTTGTTTGTTTATACTT
The DNA here is from genome assembly GCF_902201215.1 of Prunus dulcis. Lineage (NCBI taxonomy): Eukaryota > Viridiplantae > Streptophyta > Magnoliopsida > Rosales > Rosaceae > Prunus > Prunus dulcis. The sequence goes on along the minus strand of NC_047653.1, from coordinate 19,406,560 downwards.
CGAGATCATATAGCCAGAAATCGGAAAAAATAAACATTCAGAAATCAAGGAAGGGGATAAAACTTTTCGACGGTTATAATGAAAAATCAAGATTTAACGGTTATTTTAACTCCGATTTTGATGATTTTTTACTGCTACACTCCTTGACCCGATATGAATACAATGAAATAATTCGATCGTCAATTTAAAATATATATTTTCTAACAAAAACCAATCCGAACAACAAGAATATATTTTTCTAATAAAAATCCGATCCGATCTAAAATAATAAATTTAAAGTTACTTAATAAATATATATACCGTTTAATTTCTTAAGTGTTATGCATACAAAATAAAAAACAAAAATAAATTGGTTTAGGTGACAAAATGTTTGGATTACGTCATGGAAAAATTTTTAAAAAATATTTTTTTATTTTATTTATTTTTATAAGGACTTTGCGCGACGAAGTTTACTTTTCGTCGCGCAAAGTCACTTTGAGCGACGAATTATTTTTCGTCGCCCAAAGTCACTTCCCGTGAGCGAAGAATTATTTTTCGTCGCGCAAAATTTGGTCGCGCAAGACTTTGAGCGACGATGTATTGTCGTCGCGCAAAAGTTTGTCGCGCGAAGTGACTTTGGGTGACGAATTATTTTTCGTCGCGCAAAATTTGGTCGCGCAAGACTTTGCGCGACGATGTATTGTCGTCGCGCAAAAGTTTGTCGCGCGAAGTGATTTGGGCGACGAATTATTTTCCGTCGCGCAAAATTTGGTCGCGCAAGACTTTGAGCGACGAAATTTCAAGTTTCGTCGCGCAAAGTCACTTTGCGCGACGAATAGTTTTTCTTCGCGCAAAATTTGGTCGCGCAAGGGGTTTTTTTTACTAGTGAGAGATGCTGATAGAAGATTGAAGTTGCACATATTCGACCGTTCATCATCAAACAAGGCTTCATATGCATTTCGTTGAGGTAAGTTAGCATCATTTAGAACAAGCTTTAAAACTATTTTAAATTGCATTCATGCATTCCCAAGTGTTTTGGTATTGAATAAATCATGTTTACATTGAGTTTAGATCAACTGATGTTCAATGCAGCTCGAGCGGGACTATTGGTACTCGAGCGGAAACGCTGGATTTCAATTATCCTACTTGGTTTTTCGCGCATTTCTTCTAGGGGTCTTTGTCCTAATTTTATTGGGTCTTTTTATCTCTTCCGAGCTTTAACCTAAAACAAGTTTTAGGTCATATAAATACCTTGTTTTAGTGAACATAAAATTTGGAACTCATGTATTATGAAATTGGCTTTTTGCATCAAAACCTAGAGAGTTATTTTTTATGAACTCTTGAGATTTTTCTTCATCATCTTTACTAGAGTTCATTAAGCATAACATCGTTTGATTGATTGGATTGTTCCTTATGAATCTAATCAACCTAGCACCCAACTTGCTAACCTTCGTGAAATCGACTGACATCTTTTTAAAAACAATACCACGACGATAAAAAGGAGACGTTGTTCATCGGGGAACAACATCAGAATTAATAAAAGCCGACATAAAAGTAAAGAAAATGACCGCCAAAATAACTAATGGTGACGTGTAAATGACTCAATTTGGGAAACAACAGTCGTCTAAATGATAAAACATGACGTTGTTCAATAAAATATCACCAGAAAAAAAAAAAGCCACCCTGTCATAAACAATTAACTAAATGCCATTTATTAAGACATTCCACGACACATGATAATATATTACGTCACTTTTGTTTCTAGATATGATGTTGTAAATAGTGTACACCGTCAGTTTTAACTCAGAAGTTGACGTATTAAAAGATATACACGTCTATTAGTATATCAGAGACGACGTTAAGAAAACATACCACGACACATCTGTTTCCACATTGGACGTTTTTATACAACATTTCAAGACATATGGTCACCAAGGAGACGTGAAAACTATTAATGACGTCAGTAAATATGGGAATAAACAGGTTCGGTACGTCTCCTTTACTTTAAACTCTGACGGTGAAATTAGATTTACAACATTGGTTATTATAAACACCGTGTTGTATGTGGTAATACAAACGTCGCATAACCTATCAAAAACGACAGTGGCTACTCTGGGGTGGCAATTTCGAGTACGACCCGTTACACGACTCGAAACCTGCTCGAGAATTCTGCAGGTTCAACCCGCACAATTAAAATTCAGGTCATTTTCGGGTCAACCCGCCATGACTTGTTTAATAAACGGGTGGGTTTCGGGTCAACCCGTCAACCCGCTAAAATACATATGTAACCCTATTAACTAAACGGGTCATGACGGGTCAACCTGTCAACTAGCTAAAATACTTGTTAACCCGCTTAAATGCCTATGTAACCCGCCAACCCGCTACCTGTGTAACCAGCCAACCCGCTAAAATACATGTGTAACCCGCCAACCCAATAACCCGTTTATTTGTTTATTCTTCATTTTTCTAATTTTTTTTTTAATGTCTTTTAGTTGATACCACTTAGCGGGTCAACCGGACACGACCCGAAACCTGCATGAGAACTTAACGGGTCGACTCGTGCATGACACGTTTATTGAACGGGTTGGGTTTCATAACTATTTGTAAAAATCCTCTACTATATATGAAGGCAAACAAAATCTGCCCATTCTTTCCTCACTTCTTCAATGGCTTCTTGGGGTTATGGTGCTTGATCTGTGACAGAGCGCCTAAAAACCGTCGTGGTATATCCATTCAAATGACCGTCGTCCACTTACAAGAACCACAAAAATTACAATCATAAAGTTTTTCATTTACCTTCTTCTCAAACTCCAAAGAAGGATCTGTGATGATGTCTCTCATAAAGCGCATGACATAATAGCCACACTCTGCACTGCTGGGTTGCTTTGGCATGCCTTGTAGAGTTTTCCAAATCGGTGCTTTACGTCCTTGTTTGCCTATGTGTCAATTATACATCTTGATAGCACTGTTTCATGACAAAAAAGTGTTATTGAAAAAAAAAAATAGGCTACAAACACACATTACACTTTAGTATATCAACTTTCGTGTTCATTATGTTTTTGCACTCGTCATCAACCACTCGATTTCCGGGTAGTGGATCTTGAAAATACAGAGTCTCCCTCTTTGGTCTCACAATGACCAAGACCCAATGACGGCTACACAAAATAAACATAGAGGTTATACAGTTTTATATACACTACATCATACAAATAAAATCATGTTGATGAACGTACCCTGGATTGTAAGGCATAAAGACAATATGTTCCCATCTGTCTTTTGAAGTTGATTGGCTAACAAACGTGATCTTTGAGTTAGTGATCCAGAGTTAGCACTAATTTGAGCGGGGTCAACAAAGCCAACCATGTTCACCATATTTGCTGTTTTCAAAACATCAAATAGTCACCTACATTTATGAAATGATGTCATGAGTTTTTTTAATTTTTTTTTTTAAAGAAAGGAGAGTGTGAAATGACAATGAGTTGATAAGGGCAAACTGTGTAATATCTTCAATCAAGACGAAGGTTTGACGATCAAAACTAAACACCTTCTTCTCAATTGTAAATATCATAGCCTTCTCATGAACCTTCACTGTCGTCTCCATATAACGACAAAGGGCTTGTAAAGAAGATGGCAAGACTAGGTTTGAGTAATCTGGTACTTGTTGTTCCTTCTTAGAAACGTCCACGCACTTGTCTTTCTACTTGAAGAAATAAGGAAGGAAAAAACAATAGTAAACTACACAAACTTAAATGTCGAGGTAATTATGATAAACACGACGGGGAAGAGACAAAAACGGCGTGTAAATTGAATAACCACGACAGTAAGTAAAAACCGTTGTCATATGTATTAATTACGTCGGTATAAAACATAGCCTTAGAAAATTAACAATTGCCCATATCAACTTAAAAGCATGCTTTAACAGAAATACAGATAACATGAAATGCAGAGAGAGAGAGAGAGAGTGGAATAGAGTGAGTGAAGAAAGATTGAAATTTTTTTTTTTTGAAAATACGACACTATTTGAATCCCCAATACCATCGTGGTAGTTAAATTCCGACGACGGGTTATTTAAAAAACAGACGTGGTATGAAGTTAAAATGACGGTAAGTAAAAATCGTCGTCTTATGTTTTTATTACGTAGGTATAAAACAGAGCCCTCCAAAATTAACAATTGCAATTATCAACTTAAAAGCATGTGTTAGCAGAAATGCAGATAACATCAATTGCAGATAAAGAGAGAGAGAGAGAGAGAGAGAGAGAGAGAGAGAGAGAGAGAGAGAGAGAGAGAGAGAGACATAGTGAGTGAAGAAAGATTGAAAAAATAAATAAAAATACGACACTATCTAAATCCCCCATACCGTCGTGGTATTTAAATGACGACGATGTCTTATTAGAAAAACAAATGTGGTAGGATTTTTAATATGTCGTTAACCGAAATACGACGTCTTTTGCCATATCTAATGACTATATTGAACCCCAGCGACGCAGATGCTTTTCTGGATCCTTAGATTTCTGTTTTAAGAAATAAAGAAAGATAGATAATACAGCTTGTACAAGAATGAAAATTTGCACAAACGTACCATCGTGGTAAGTAATACACATGACAGTTAATAATAGAAAACGACGTCTAATTTAAATTGAGACGACGGTAAATAAAAGACATCGTTGTGGGTTATTTCTAACGTCTGTAATTAAGGTAACGACGTATAATTGGTTTTCAAAAGCAATATGCAGAAAGAAGTTACCATTTCTTGTTGCTTTTCTCCATCTTTGGCATTATCATCCTCAAAATTGATGGCTCTGACATCAAGCGCCCCAAAGCAACTTGCTTTATCCAACATTGGATTTTTGGGGCTTTGCTCAGGACCTTGGATAGTTGTCAGTTTCAGCACGTTTGGATCAAAATTTGGAATTAGTTGGCGAAGCTGATTCAGCAAATTCTCCCTCTCAGCTTCTACCAATTGCTTGGTTCTAGCCTCCATCTTCATGGTCTCTTCTTTAAGGACATCTCTTACAGTTTCCTTTAATTGATCGACAAACTTTGCTCTCTGTTGTCTAGGTAAATTGAAGTATCGCCTAGTGGAAATCCCAGCCCCAACACCTTTAACTCTCTCTAGATGCTCAGGACCGAAAGCCATAGGCAACACATCATTACTTCCAGAGACAGTAAGAGTGCCTTCACTGACTTGTTTTTGCAATTCATCCTAATTAACACAAAGACACATTAATGTCAATAAAAACAGGTCTAATTAAAATTCCAATGCAGTTTAATACAAATTTAAAGCAGAGTGAAGTGAATTTAGGCTTACAATTAATTTTGCTTTCTCAACAACCTTTGGATCGAGGATGTTACTGTGTTTGTCTTATCTAGCTTTCTTACACAAGGTAGATTGATCAATTTCTACCCCTAGCATGGTTTCTTCCAAATCATCCTCCAAACCACCATATCATTTTCGAGACAATCGATGATTGTACTCACATTTCTCTCTCCTCTGTGCTTGTTCAGCACGAATAGACTCAAATTGTTCGGATAACCTTGAAGCTACAAAGGCATCCCAGTCTGATTTCTCTATGAATTTATATAATTTAAGGGGTTGTCTTAACTTCTCCTTCTCATTGATGAATGGAAGGATATGATGCCTCGTCAGTGTAGACTTGAAATCCTTCCATTTCTTGCCAACAGATGATGACACCATTTTTTTTTACCCCCTTGCCCTACCACATAAACCATGTCAACGGCTTCCTAAATCTGCTCTTTTATATCCTTGGGGATTTCAATCCATTTCTTGTTCACAATTGGAACTCAGGACCATGCCAACACACCAATGTAGGACTGCATCTCAGTATGTGCAGGGCCGTATGGTTTCCCCTTTTGTTGTACTCAATAACAGGCTTGATTTTCTGCAATTTTCTCTTCATAACACGGGGCATTATGTTTATGCTCCTCAGAAAATGTTGTCGTGCTGCCTGGTTCCGTCTCAGCAGATGAAACAAATTTCATCTTCTTCGAGGGCTTGGTTTGAGGTTTTGAAACTTTAAGCTCCTTACATTCATTTTTGTTCAAGCTAGAATCCTTACTTTTACATTCATTTTTGTTCAAGCTAGAATCCTTACTTGGCGCTTAAGAAACCATGGTTACAGAGAAATCAAACCTGCAAGTAGAGAAAAAAAAAACATTGAATTCAATTAAAAAACGACGCTTATCTAAAAAAACGACGTAGTATAAAATTTCATACGATAGAATATAATAACAACTGACGCAATAAGAATTATATAATGACGGTAGTTAACTACCGACATGGTTTGAAAGTAAAACAACGTAAAGTTTGAATTTTTCACGACGGTAGTAAGAAAACGTCGTGGTTTTACATTACAACGACGTAAAATATAAAATCTACAAAAAAGCAAAAAGACGACGGTAAATCACCGTCGTGTATTCAGTTTTTCAATGGTCGTGGAATCCACCGTCATCTTTTCCCTCATAAACCACGACGCTAAATCACCGTCGTTGTTAAAATATACAACGTCATCAACAAATACAAAACGACGTCTTTGTACTGCAAAAAGAACGAAAAAAGCAGTCGGGGATGAGAATAGACGACCAACTCTCTAACAAAACCGTCGTTAAAAAGGAAAAATATGACACATATTAACAGAACAAGGCCGCAAGATAGACATACAACGACGAAAATTAAAATAAGACGCCGTTAAATATCATTTTCACGACAATAAAAAATATGACGTCTTTAAATACATTAGAAGACGACGTTATTGATTCCTACTACGTCGCCTATATAAAAACAGCGTCGTAAAATAAATTTTCCACTTCGATTTTTCTATAAAAGATGACGTGGAAATAGTTGTCAGTGTCATTATTTACGACGTATGTATTTACAGAGAAGACGTTGAAAATACTAAACAACGTCGGTTACGAATATATGAAAGTCGTATTACAAAATTTATACGTCCTATTTTCAGAAACAAACAACGACGGTAAATATTAGACGTTGTTAAATAAAACAACGTCGAAAACAAATAAAAACAGACGTATTTAGTCTGCATAAGTTTTAAAAAATAGTCGAGGATGAGAATAGACGACGTTATTGAAAACTACTACGTCTCTTATTTACAAAAGACCGTCGTGAAATAAATTTTCCACTTCGATTTTTCTAAAAAAGATGACGTGAAAATAGGTGTCAGTGTCATTATTTACGACGTATGTATTTATAGTTGACGTTGAAATGCTAAACAACGTCGGTGGAATTTATATAGTCGACGTTGTATTTATATGTATTCATTACTCACGACGTACTTATTAATATAGACGACGTTGAACTTCTAAACAACGTCATTATTTACGACGCATTTATTAAAAAATGTCGGTTCCAAATTAATGTTTAGATAATTTATCCCATTTTTTAGACGTCGGTATTATGGGATTGGAGTCGTGTTATTTTGAATTACATGGCGGTTCTTAATCCTTTCCCGACGTGATATCCTGGATAATTGCTTCACTAAAGCGTCGTGGTTCTTCATTGTTACGTTGCTTTAAGACGTCGGTAAATATGCTGAATAAATGGTTCACCATAACGTCGTGTTTTATTTGAACAGACGTTGTTTTTTATGCAGAATATAATGATGTAATCTGGATCCAATATTTTTTGCACTGATTGTTTTGTGGCCAAAACCTGTATAATGAAAGTGAAGAAATCACATTACAATATATTATAAAATGAATGTCATACACTGCCAATTACATAAGCATCATTCAATCCATATATCTTCACACCCACCTCGAATATTTTGACCACCTAACTCCCCCTCCAGTTCATCAAATGTGTCAACATTTGGCATCCCTCTAGTAAATGGCTCACACTCAATTATCACATCACCTAAGACTTCATCACCAATAACATCATTATATTCTCTATTAGGCATTGATAAAACTACCGACCAACCACGATGCATCGGGTGGTCAACAAAAAATATTTGTTTGACTTGAGAAGCCAAAACAAATTGGTCATTCCTATGTCCAATTTTACTCAAATCTACAAGGGTAAATCCAAGTTCGTCAACTACAAGACCAGAACTATCTATCCAATCACACCTAAAGACTGGGATTGTAAACTTTTGGTAGTCAAGGTCCCAAATTTCTTGAATGACACCATAGAAACCCATATTTGAGAGAATTGGGTTTTTATCCTTGGCACTAGCGACTTGCATGGTTTGTGCAAGTAAATAAACTCCACTATTTTGAGTTGTCCGCACATCATCTTGTGCCTTGATATTGAATTTAATACCTTTAATAAGATAGTTCCTATATAATGGCACTGCCATGTTTGGACCAGCTGCTAGCCACCTTAAATTTTCTGATACGCCATTATTGTCTTCCCCAAGTTCACTTTGAACCTGCAAATTAATCAAATCTTAATTCAATCTAACATAGAAATAAGAAGAAAATTAAAAGAGAAATATGTTATTCAACAACATATACCTTGAAGCGTAGCCATTGAATGAACGTGCTATTGTGCTTATCCTGCAGCCACTTTGTTCTCTTTCTAAATTTTGGATAAGCAGTCTTGATGTGGATCATATGTTGCCTACATGACACGAAAAATTCAAGCATTAAGGTCCCAAATATATAAGATAAACATAAGAAATAATTTAAAATGGAAACTTAAAGAATAAAACTCATACGTACTCGATATAAGGTAGGACTTCCTCCGTATTCTCCAAGACATATAGATGTGCTTGACCATCACTATAGCAGATTATACAAAGATCTAATAGCAAGTAATACACAATAGAGACGACGGGTTTTAAACAAAAGCAGACGTATTTGGCATATATAGACGACGGATTTTCAACAGCCGTCGTCTATTATAAGTAATACAAACGACGGTTTATAAAAACCCGTCGTGTATAAGTAATACAACGACGGTAATTTAAAAAAACCGTCGTGTAATCGTCGTCGTATGCCTAAAAATTCGTCGTGTCTCAGTTTATTTTCAAGAACACAAAACCCATTAAGAACACAACATATATATGAAACCAAGTAAGAAACCAACATATACATGAAACTAAGCATGAAAACAATAAATCCATTCCCAATTCAGCATAACATATGGTGATTAAAAGAGCCGACAAAATTAAATCCATTCCCAATTCAAAATAACAGATAATGTAATCCTTATACAATTTAAACAGAAAATCCATGAACCCATACCTATAAGCACATTATTAACAGATCGAAAAGCATACACCTAAAACCCTTTAACAAAACAACCTAATATCATTCAATGAATTTACAAGGGGAAGATAGGTTTTGTACTTACAGGTTGGACGAGCTCACAGATTCGACGGAGCCTGGAGAGTGCAACTTTTAATTAGAGCAGAAGTGAGAGAGCGAAATGTTATGTTGGGCAAAATCTGAAAATTTTAGGTCTCAGGGTTCGAAGTATAAGAATAAGAGCCAAATCTAAAAAATTTAGGTCGCGCGAAAATTTTTAGAGAGCGCGCGCTTTAAAACGTCGAAAGAAAACCAAGGCGAAAGTTCTACAATGACCGACGTAAATTTAATATTCCACGACGGAAACTTCATTTTTCGGAAAAAGAACGTAAGGCCGTTTATTTTGAAGCTTCATTTTTCGGATTAATTTTAAATTTATTTTGAATTTTTTTATATAACGACGACTGAAAAACCACGTCGGGGTTAAGAAATTAAAGACGTTGTAAATTATATAAAACGACTTACATATTAAAATGACGTCGTTTAAATATGAAACCATGTCGTATATTTTACTGCACGACGTAAAATATGTATTCCACCACCCAACCACCGTCGTTAAAAATTAATACCCTAAATCCTTAAAACTAAATTATACAATTTAAAAAATTAAGTTTATAAAAGGGTTTATGGTTTTACAGCCTAATATATACCCTAGACTACCCAAAAATTATACTTAAAAAATAAACCCCAATAAATAAAAACCCTAATCTCTAAACCCTAGACTCTAAACCCTAAACCATAAAACTAGAAGTGATTTTATGACTCATCAAAACAATTTTGTTTTGGATTGTCATTTTAAATTTTTGTTATTCAAAATGAATTTTTTCAAGGTTTATGGGGGAGAAAATATATCAATGACTTCATAGGAGTTGACTTTTCATTTTTCTGATTTATTTTAAATTTATTTTGAATATTTTGATATAAAAATAATAAAATATTCTTATCACAAAAAGAAACCACGTCGGGGTTAAGAAATTGAAGGCGTTGTAAAATATAATAGACGACTTAAATATTAAAATGACGTCGTTTAAAGAAGAAACCATGTCGGATATTTTACTTGACGACGTAACATATGTATTCCACGACTCAACCACCGTCGTTAAAAATTAATAAACTAAACCCTTAAAACTAAATTATATAATTTAAAATTTTAAGTTTATAAAAGGGTTTATGGTTTTACAGCCTAATATATACCCTATACTACCCAAAAATTATACTTTAAAAATAAACCCCAATAAATTACAACCCTATTCTCTAAACCCTAGACTCTAAACCCTAAACCATAAAACTAGAAGTGATTTTATGGCTCATCAAAACAATTTTGTTTTGGATTGTCATTTTAAATTTTTGTTATTCAAAATGAATTTTTTCAAGGTTTATGGGGAAGAAAATATATCAATGACTTCATAGGAGTTGACTTTTCATTTTTCTGATTTATTTTAAATTTATTTTGAATATTTTGAATATTTTGATATAAAAATAATAAAATATTCTTATCACAACAACAAACCACGCCGGTGTTAATAAATTGTGGACGTTGTAAATTGTAATAGACGACTAAGTTGTTAAAACGACGTCGTTTAAATGAGAAACCATGGCGGCTATTTAACTACCGACGTAAAATATATATTCCACGACTTAACCGCTATCGTTACAAATTACTGCCCTGAACCCTTAAGAAATTGAAGATGTTCTAAACCATAAACGACTCAATTGTTCAAAGAACGTCGTCTAACTACCCTTTTACGTCATACTTGTTTAAAACGAAACAACAAAATACGACGGTTTTTGACTTTATTAGGTCGTTGGAAAAGTATTACACGCCGGTTACCCAATTTGTATGTTTGTTTTTTTCTTTTAATTTAAGAAAACCTCAACAAATTTTTACATTATATATTATAGACAAAATTTGTACATTATACATAAATATCAAGTGTTCAATAATTCCCCTGTTTAATAATTTGGCAAACAAACTCTGCCCATTCATTCTGGACTTCATCAATAGCTTCTTGGGGGTATGAAGCTTCCTGGTTTCCCTTGGCATACTGCATAAACAATGACTATTAGGGTTTATAAATAAAAAGAAATTCAATCACAGACGACGATATTTTTCATAACCGACGAAGTATATATATTCAACGACGGTAATTTTACATGACCGTCGTTGATAATACAAAAAACGACGTGAAATGTATGAAGGTAATTTCTTCTTACCTTATTCTCAAACCCCAAGGAAGGATCATTGATGATGTCCCTCATGAAGCGCATCACATAGTACCCGCATTCGACATTGCTGGGTTGCTTTGGTGTGCCTGAGAGAGTTTTCCAAATTACAGCTTTACGTCCTGTTCGGCCTATATGGGAATTATATACTTTTATGGCACTGTTCACGATGTTTTTCGCCTCTTCATCGACCACACGATGACCTGGCAGAGGATCCAGAAAATAGACGGTTTCCCTCTTTGCCCTTACAATCAGCAAGACCCAATGACGGCTGCACAAAATTAATATAAAAACGACGGTTATTTACAAAAACGACGAATTATAATATTTCACACGACGAAATAAAGTAGCAATCGACGACATTATATATTTATCACGACGATAAATAAATACAGACGTGGTTAGTAGTTTCAAACGACTCAATAAAATAAAACACCGACGTGGTTAGTTTATACGCTGTCATTTATTGAAAATCATAAAAACAAAATCCTAAGGAGACTAACCCCGGATTGTAAGGCATCATGAAAATCTGTTCACCGTCTGTCTTCTGAAGTCGAGCTGCTACCAGTCGTGATCTCTCAGCTATTGTGCCAGAGTTGGCACTAACTGTAGTAGGGTCGATAAAGCCAACCATGCTGCACATATTTGCTTGTTTCAAAACATCGTGTAAGTACCTAAATACATAAAATAATATAAAAAAGTCAGCACAAAAAAAAAACACGACGGTTATGTATGACAAAACGACGTATTATAAAATTTCACACGACGTACTGAAATAGATGAGGACGTTATAATATATTTATCACGACGGTACACACTAACGACGTGGTTAGTTAGTTAAAACGACGCAATATATAAACCAACGACGTATTATTTTAGAATGACAAACCTCATATATACAGCAACCACAGTAGCTCCAATTTCTTCCATGCCTGCAAATTGTGTAATATCTTCAAGCAGGAGGAAGGTATCGCGTTCACCACCAAACACCTCCTTATCAATTGTAAATTGCAGGAGCTTATCCTCAAGAAGGAGTGTCGTTTCCACATAACGACAAAGTGTTTTTAAAGAAGATGGCGCCTCCATATTTGAATAATCACCAACTTCAATAACCTGTTTAAAGAAATAAAAAAAATGACGTGGTAATTCAATAAAGACGACGGTTTAAGGAAAAACACGTCGTCTGAAAAGAATTTAAACGACGGTGAAAAACCGTCGTAATGAATATTTTATTACGTCTTAAAAAAATACCGCCGTCTACGTTTTAAACAAACGACGGTTTAAAGAAAAATAACGACGCCTGAAATTTTGAAAAACAAATAAAAAAGGCAAAATTATGTGAACATACCTTGTCGTCATGCTTTTCTTCATCTTTTTTCTCCTTTTCTTCTTCCTTCTCTTCATCTTTCTTTTCTTCTTCCTTCTCTTCTTCTTGCTGATGTTCCCCATTTTTGGCATTATCATCCTCATAATGGAGGGATTTCACCTCACCTCCAGAGCAGCTAGCTTTGTCAGACATAGGATTTTTGGGGCTTTGGCTAATTTTTTGTTTAAGCATGCCTGGATCAAAATTGGGAATTAATTGGGAAAGCTGACTCAGGAAATGCTCCCTCTCAGCCTCTACCAATTGTTTTGTTCTAGCCTCCATCCTTAAGGCCTCTTCCCTTGCCTTAGCCTCCATCTTTTTAGTCTCTTCTTGAAGGAGAACTCTTAAACTCTCCTTCAAACGGTCGTCAAAGCTAACCCTCTGTGGTTTGGGTAAATTGAAATACTGCCTTTGGGGAAATCCCAGCACCTACTCCTCTCAATCTGCCAGGATGCTCGGGGCCCAAAGCCATGGTCAGCACATCTTTGCTGCCATCTACTCTGACTTTGCCTTCCGAGACTTGTTTCTGCAATTCATCCTAAAACAAAGATATACAAAAACACACGACGGTTATTTATGTACAAACGACGTATTATATAATTTCACACGACGCAAAAACATATAAACCGACGTTATTATAACTTATCACGACGGTAGTTATACCGACGCGGTTAGTTTTTTAAAACGACGAAATCAATAAACCACCGACGTCTTATGCTATAATTACAGAAAACAGGGTAGTGATTCCTAATTAGACCTTTAACGACGTTTTTTTAAAAAGTTTCGACGTGGTAATATCATTCACACGACGCGAAATAAACCACCGACGTCTTATGCTATAATTAAAGAAAACAGAGTAGTTTTTCCTATTTAGACCTTTAACGACGTTTTTTAAAAAGTTTCGACGTGGTAATATCATTCACACGACGAAAAAAATATAACATAAGACGTAATAAGAATTTTTGACAGTTTAATAAAAATTTAAAACAGAGTGAGTAGGCTTACAATTAATTTTGCTTTTTTCTGCCACCTTTGGATCGGGGATGTTACCATGTTTGTCCTGTCTAGCTCTCTTCCATAAGGTAGATCGATCAATTTCTACCCCCGGCATGGTTTCCTCCAATTCATCCTCCAATCCAGCATATCCTTTTCGAGACAATCGATGATTGTACTCGAGTTTCTCCCTAATCTGTGCATGTTGAGAATGCACAGACTCAAAATCTTTTGAAAGCCTTGAAGCTACAAAGGCATCCCATTGTGCTTTCTCTATGAATTTATATGTTTCAGGGGGTTGGCTTAATTTCTCCTTGTCATTGGTGTATGGAAGGATATAATGCCTCGTTAGTGTAGACTTGAAATCCTTCCATTTCTTGGCAGCAGAAGATAAAACAGATTTCTTGCCCCCTTGAC